>NW_006783829.1:895272-911313 GCF_000442215.2 Lipotes vexillifer
GATAAGTGGGAAAGAGTGGTATTCTATAAACAGCATTAAAGAGGTGATGGCAGAATTCTCTTTGGGAGGAATAATGCTCTTGTATTTGGAAATATTCTTTTAAGGGCTGCTAGCCTTGTCTTAAAGGAAGAAGTTTAAAAAAGAGGAGCTAATCTTCTCTTTAGTGTACCAATGTACATGGGTTCGTGGATTTATTCTATTAATATACTTAACAAACAGTTTTTGAGCATCAGTTTATGGGTATAAAGTGGTGAAGAATGTAGAAAAAATCTTTGCCCTTAAGGACCTTACAGTCTTGTGTAAGGGTTTGTTGGAACTACCCAGTTCATTAATATCTAAAGGGTCTATAGATTTATTCTTTCATTCATCCATTTATACTGTTTACTCAACAAGATGGCCATATATCAGGTAAAGTATCCAATAAGAAATTTGAGGAAGAGTTGTGTCTAATGCCCAACTATTAGTTTTTCCCTTTTGTCCCTTCTTAAATTACCTCAAGCTATCCTCAGGTCCTTACTAAGCGTGTCAACCATTCTCCAAAGCTGGTTCTGGAGCTGCATGCAGCTGGACCCAGAGGTGACATATGACAACAAAAACTCAGAAGCATTTACAGCAAACCCTCAGATGTTTTCAGAAGGGGACTAGATTTCCTTTATGAAGTATTTAGTATTGAGATACTAAATAAAAGAGTGATCTCATAGGTCTGGAAAATCTAAGAACATTCAAATTATATTTTCATGGGGGAAATATATCATGTTACATAAGTAATCACTAGAGCATTAACCCAGTCTAAATGCACACACATTTTGCTTGAGAGAGTTCCTAACATTGATAGGCCCTCAAAGGGGTTCATGACTGCCACTACCATCTCTTACCACACAAGAAAAGTCAAGAACCACCAGTAAAGAATGAAAGAAACATAAACTAATTATAATAAAAGGCAATAAGTATTATAATAAAGGAATGCACAAAGTGGCTGCAGCAAGCTAAGCAAAACACAAGCAGCAATGGGTAAAAGAATGTACATTTCTTAAGGTTTAATTTACTTGCATATGCTTTTTTGTAAACACAAGTACTGTGCAGTGGCTCAAAGAGTGGGTTTGGGAATCAGGCAGACCTGTGTTCAAATCCTACTCCACCACTATCTAGCTCTGTGACTTTGGGTGAATAACTTTGCATCACTAACCTCAGTTCTCTCAACTACAGAATGGGGGAAATAATTGTCCTAATTGTGGGCTCTAACAGTACCCAAGGAGTCTTAAGAATGGGGTACTACATAGAGAATGGACTTGAGGACAAGGGGGCAGGGGAAGGGTAAGCTGGGACAAAGTGAGACAGTGGCATGGACATATATACACTCCCAAATGTAAAATAGATAGATAGTGGGAAGCAGCCGCATAGCACAGGGAGATCAGCTTGGTGCTTTGTGACCACCTCTGTGACCACCTAAGAACTAGGGTGGGACAGGAAGGGTGGGAGGGAGGTGCAAGAGGGAGGGGATATGGGGATATATGTATACATATAGCTGATTCACTTTGTTATACAGCAGAAACTAACACAACATTGTAAAGCAATTATACTCCAATAAAGATGTAAAAAAATAAAATAAAAAAGAATGGGGTCCTAACTGTGAGGATTAAATGATAAAGAACTTGGAAAAGCAGCGGGATTCAAAATGCTCAGTAAATGTGAACTATGATCAAAACTAAACACACACACACACACACACAGAACAAAGAGTAAATTATCTCTGACAAACTGTCTTTAAGTCTATCCCATATATTATCAGACTATAGTTCCTTAAAATTTCCTAAATGCTAGCATATAAAAATATGTGTTCCAAAATACATTTACATAATAATTATAGTGTTTTCAGGGTTTGAGAGCAATGAGGTTGTATTTCAAGCAGGTAAGCTGGGCAAAGTGTGAGGAATTAGGGTGGAGGACTTATACAGAGGCAAGCAACTCAAATAATACCTTGAAATGAAATATTAGGTTTTTTTACAAATAAAAATAAATGAGCAGAAGGTAAAACCCAACTCTTACTCCTTTCCTGGGTGCAGCCTTTAATCCACTTGGTCACTTTAGCCTCCCTTTTCATGGAGGTGAGGATGGTTTTGCATTGCAAAATAGACACTGTGACCACAAAGGTGAGATCTCATCTTCTCAATTTCCCTGTGCCACAGACTTTGAGTCAGACTTCTTTATCTTTCCACCTTGCTGGGTCCTAAATTTAGTCGGGGATCCATGTTAATAACCCACTTTTTGTCCATCTCACATTTTTCTAGATAATGTACATACGAAAAAATGTCAACCATGCGACTCTCATAAAGGAAGTAATGAGACACTCTTGACCAGGTGTGATAAAAGGAAGAGGAATACAACACAATACTAGCAAACAGAATCCAACAGCACATTAAAAGGATCATACAACATGATCAAGTGGGGCTTATCCCAGGAATGCAAGGATTCTTCAATATACGCAAATCAATCAATGTGATACACAATATTAACAAATTGAAGAATAAAAACCATATGATCATCTCAATAGATGCAGAAAGAGCTTTCAACAAAATTCAACACCGATTTATGATAAAAAAATCTCCAGAAAGTAGGCATAGAGGGGACCTACCTCAACATAATAAAGACCATATATGACAAAGCCACAGCCAACATCGTTCTTAACGGTGAAAAACTGAAACCATTTCCTCTAAAATCAGGAAAAAGACAAGGATGCCTATTCTCACCACTATTATTCAACATAGTTTTGGAATTTTTAGCCACAGCAATCAGAGAAGAAAAAGAAATAAAAGGAATCCAAATTGGAAAAGAAGAAGTAAAGCTGTCACTGTTTGCAGATGACATGATACTATACATAGAGAATCCTAAAGATGCTACCAGAAAACTACTAGAGCTAGTCAATGAATCTGGTAAAATAGCAGGATACAAAATTAATGCACAGAAATCTCTTGCATTCCTATACACTAATGATGAAAAACCTGAAAGAGAAATTAAGGAAACACTCCCATTTACCATTGCAACAAAAAGAATAAAACACCTAGGAATAAACCTACATAAGGAGACGAAAGACCTGTACTCAGAAAACTATAAGACACTGATGAAAGAAATTAAAGATTATACAAACAGATGGAGAGATATACCATGTTCCTGGATTGGAAGAATCAATGTTGTGAAAATGACTATACTACCCAAAGCAATCTACAGATTCAATGCAATCCATATCAAAATACCAATGGCATTTTTCACAGAACTAGAACAAAAAAGTTCACAATTTGTATGGAAACAAAAAAAACTCCAAATAGACAAAGCAACCTTGAGAAAGAAAAACGGAGCTGGAGGAATAAAGCTCCTGGACTTCAGACTGTACTACAAAGCTACAGTAATCAAGACTGTATGGTACTGGCACAAAAACAGAAATATAGATCAATGGAACAGGATAGAAAGCCAGAGATAAACCCACACACATATGGTTACCTTATCTTTGATAAAGGAGGCAAGAATATACAATGGAGAAAAGACAGCCTCTTCAATAAGTGGTGCTGGGAAAACTGGACAGCTACATGGAAAAGAATGAAATTAGAACACTTCCTAACACCAAAAACTAAAATAAATTCAAAATGGATTAAAGACCTAAATGTAAGATCGGACACTATAAAACTCTTAGAGGAAAACATAGTCAGAACACTCTTTGACATAAATCACAGCAAGATCCTTTTTGACCCACCTCCTAGAGAAATGTCAATAAAAACAAATAAATGGGACCTAATGAAACTTAAAAGCTTTTGCACATCAAAGGAAACCATAAACAAGACAAAAAGACAACCCTCAGAATGGGAGAAAATATTTGCAAATTCTACAAACAATAAATGCTGGAGAGGGTGTGGAGAAAAGGGAACCCTCTTGCACTGTCGGTGGGAATATAAATTGATACAGCCACTATGAAGAACAGTATGGAGGGTCCTTAAAAAACTAAAAATAGAACTACCATAAGACCCAGCAATCCCACTACTGGGCATATACCCTGAGAAAACCATAATTCAAAGAGTCATGTACCACAATGTTCACTGCAGCACTATTTACAATAGCCAGGACATGGAAGCAACCTAGATGTCCATCGACAGATGAATGGATAAAGAAGATGTGGCACACATACACAATGGAATATTACTCAGCCATAAGAAGAAACGAAATTGAGTTATTTGTAGTGAGGTGGATGGACTTAGAGTCTGTCATACAGAGTGAAGTAAGTCAGAAAGAGAAAAATAAAAACACATATATATGGAATCTAATTTTAAAAAATGGTTCTGATGAACCTAGGGGCAAGACAGGAATAAAGACGCAGATGTAGAGAATGGATTTGAGGACACGGCGAGGGGGAAGGGTAAGCTGGGATGAAGTGAGAGAGTGGCATGGACATATATACACTATCAAATGTAAAATAGATAGCTAGTGGGAAGCAGCTGCATAGTACAGGGAGATCAGCTCGGTGCTTTGTGACCACCTAGAAGGGTGGGATAGGGAGAGTGGAAGGGAGACACAAGAGGGTGGGGATATGGGGATATATGTATACATATAGCTGATTCACTTTGTTATACAGCAGAAACTAACACAACAATGTTAAGCAATTATACTCCAATAAAGATGTTAAAAAAAAAAAAAAAGGAAGAAGAATAATCAGCCACCACATTTTCCCCAAGCCCATGACTCCTTCTTATTTTACTGCTATATTTTGAGAAACAAATAATCACCCGTCCCAGTGAATGCATCGAGGAAACAATTTATTACGGGACATTAGTGGAAGATGCTTTTTGGATTCTGTGTAGCACAGGTTCCTCAGATGCCTCACGGGGAGAGGAGGAGGGGCACTGTCTGGTGAGCCATATATTTTTTTTAGTGTATTTGCATTTTATGTCAGTTTTCTTTTCCATCGGAATTATTTTTTTCTTGACTGTGTAATATACGTCAGAAATCAGAAACCAAATCCTTCTTCCTAGTCAATATTTAGGTCATAAATGTCTACTGAGTGTCTCACCCCAGGATCACAGACAAAAAGAGAAACAAGCACAAAGAGTGTTGGGCTGGAAAAGACTTCAGGGATGATCTAATTCAACTTCCTCCATCATCATGAATTTGTGGGTTTTGTTGCTGCTGTTGATAGGTTTGTTTGTTTGAACACTTACTCTGCACCAGGCATTGTGCTAGGCAGTTTATGTGGCTTGTCTCTTTAAATACTCACACAAAAACAACCCACTACTGTTTGACTTATTTTACAGGAAATTGAGGCTTAGAGGGATTAAGTAATTCACCCAGGGTCAAAGAACTAGGAAATGAATGCCTTCAGGATTTTAACCCAGGACTGAGCAACTCCAGAACTTGCCATTGTTAACAAGAGTTCCAAGGACAGTCTTTAAACTCTCGTTCACAGGCAAAACAGAAACTACCAAGCTCTTGTTCTCTCACAGTCAAGATTGCCTTATCATTTTTCATATTTTAAAACTGAGACCCAGAGACTCAAATTAATGAACCAAGGCCACAAAAGTGCCTAGTAGCACAGCCAGGATGGAATGTGGGACTCCCTCTTGAACCGCCAACTCTCAATCCAGAACCATCTGCAAATCATTTAAATGAAATGGCTTTCCCACAACTTTTAAAGGAACTCAACATTTCATGAGGTCACATGATTCTGCATGCCTCTACCTTTCTAACATTCCACCTAATTTCCTTTTGCTTGAGTCTTCATTTGCCTACCCCTCAAATGTTGATGATCCTGGGTTTCCCCATCTTTGGCCTCTTTGCTCTTTACTCTTCTCACCAACGTCTGGCCATTCCCATGAGTGTACTTATCACTCACTAATCATTTCCAAATTTCTGTCTTTGGCCTGCACTGTCCCCCGAGCTCCAGACCCAAGTGTACAACATCCCTTTCTGAATGCCGAAGAAGCACCTAAATCGACAGCATCTAATACTAAATATATAATTCTTTCCAATCCATTCTCCCATATTCCCTGTCTCTCCCATTCTTTCCACCTGAGACTCACGACCCACCAGTGCACAGGTCCACAAGTCCTGTGGACTTTTATCTCCTAAAATAGATCCTAATTTTGTCCCTTATTTTCCACTGCATTTGTTATAGTTTAAGACCTCAACATCTGTCATAAATGTAACAGATGTTGCAGTAGACTTCCTGCTCCATCCCCAATCTATCTTCCATTCATGCTCCAGAGTGATATTTCCGAACATAAACCCATCACATTAATCCCCTGCCTAAAACCAATTCATTGATTTTGTATCATTTACTGGGAGGAAAAAAACACCATATTCTATATCATGGCTCATAAGGATCTCCATGATCTGATCCATTGGGAATCCTCTAGCCTCAGCCCCTGCTCCCACATCATATTTTATTCTCGAAATCCCAAACTACTTTTGGTTCCCCAAACACACCAAGCTATTCTGTGTTATGCCTTTGCTTATGCTGTGCCCTCTTACAGAAAGACTTTCCCCACCTACCACCTCCTGTCATTCTAGAGAATTCCTAATCAGCTTTAAAAAAAAAAAAAAAAAAGCTTACAGCACTGGGTATTCCCAGTTGGCCTCCCATCCAAATACTAGCCAAGCCCGACCCTGCTTAGCTTCTAAGATCAGATAAGAAGCAGCACATTCGGGGTGGTATAGCTATAGACCTAATCAGCATTTAAAACAGACCTCACAGGTCATCTTCCACCTCCATTTTCCTCTAGTAGCTTCTGCTCCTAGTGTAGCTACTGTTTCTTGTGCATCTTTATTCCCTGGACACTCATTGTTGCATTTTCCAGGATGCATGGTAATTATTTGTACAGATGTCTGTCTAGTCATATAGACAATGAGTGCCTTCAGATGTAAAACACACACCATCTAGATGTATCTACTCAGATGGTACTCAGACTCATTCAGATATTCCATGTGTCCTCATATTTATACATGCTTATTCAGATGTTTTTGCAAACATATTGAAGTTCACTTATGTTCCTCACACATCATTCCAATGTTACATGGGCTTGTATAGCTTTCACAGTGTTTGTTCAGGTGATACATATGTCCCTTAAATGTTACATGTGTTACTTAGATCTGCCATGTGCCCATGTAGCTGTTAATCAGCTCACTGAAATGCCACACATAGGTATCACTCATAATTGAAACAGTAGTTCTCAAAATGTGGTTCCCAGACCAGCAGCACCTGGATCATCTGAATGCATATTCTTGGGCCCAACCCCAAACCTTCTGATTCAGAAACTCTGGGGAAGAGTTCCCAGCAATGTGTACTTAACAAGTCCTATAGGTGATTCTGGCACACGCTCAAGTTTGAGACCCACCAACTTAGATGTTACACATCCTCATTCATATGTTCTACTAACACAGGTGACACACACATTCACTAAAATGTTACACATGTTAGTTGTTTTAAAAACAGATTCGTTTAGACAGTAAATAGCTCAAACATTACACACTGATATTCAGATCATGCTCATGCTTATTCAGAAAGCCACACCTGAGACATCACAAACCCTAATCAG
This sequence comes from Lipotes vexillifer, assembly GCF_000442215.2. Lineage (NCBI taxonomy): Eukaryota > Metazoa > Chordata > Mammalia > Artiodactyla > Lipotidae > Lipotes > Lipotes vexillifer. Next base: position 902,847 of record NW_006783829.1, read on the forward strand.
ACACTACACATGCTCGCTGAGATGATACACACGTTTGCTGTGTTGTTAAAAATGCTTACCTATATCTTACTTATGTTAAACTATTCATTTTGATCTTCCACACTCACGTGTTTATTTAGATGCCACCTACCCTTTTTCAGATAATATATCAATACATGTTCACTCAGACCTTACACATGTTCATACATGTTTCACCACGCACACAGATGTTTCACAAGCCCATTCTGATATTAAAGGTGCTTATTCAGATCACACGTGCTCACTTTCACGTCCATGGGACCATTCAGTTGTATGCTCACTCGTTCAGAAACTGCCTTGCCCACCCCGTATGCACTGCTAACCAACCCCTGCTATAGATGAAGGGTTATCTTCTGCTCTAGCCACCTCCCATCTTGAGGATGGTATCTTCTTTAGAAAGGTTCCCCTTGACTTGGTCTCCTATGGCACCTGCCCCCTCTCCTGACGCTGTTGCTGTGTCTCTCCCTTTGTAGACTCTCCTGGCTCATCAGCTTCCTCACAGTTTCTGTGATCTCAGGGTAGCTCAAGCTCACCATTGTTTACACGGAATTCATACCTGTTCCCCACACTCAAATACCCTCACCTACTTGGGGAAAGTTGTTCCAGCAACTGTCAGCCTTTCAATGGGTTTGAATGTGCTTTTAACCACATCTTCTGTCACCCTTGGCAACCCCCAGTTATATACCTACAAGGCTTTCCAAGTTCAGAGAAGCTTTAGATTGGTTCCACTTCATAATTTTATCATTGCCTTGGCCGCAATCAATAAGAGAGGCTTATGCTGTGATACTAGATCAACATCCAAAACAGGGAGTATTCATTGAGCACTTAGCATGAACTCAACCTCCTTTAGGGGCCCAGAAACACTTCTGTGCTTGTCCCAAGTGTTTCTTCCTCCGATTTACAGAGAAAAAGCTATTTTATGTTTGGAATCAGAATGTTACTAATTTGAATCTTGGTTCTACCACTTACTGGCTATGTGATCTTGAGAAAGTCATTTAATGACTAAGTCCCTTGGAATAGTGACTAAGTCAGAAGTTTAGTCCCACTGATTGAGGCACCTGAGGAATAGAGGACGAGGGAATATTGAAGTTAGAAAACTGGGTACAAGGGGACAATTCTAGGATGGACAATTTCAAGGTCTGAGAAAGGAATAGAGAGCTTGATAAACGCAGATTACAGGGTCACTGTTCAGACACCACACTCTGAGTCAGATGAGCTGCAAAGCCACTGACAGCATGACTTGGAACTTGTGGTCACTGCTTGGGCCTGACACTAGCACTCACTGGGGAGAAGAACTGGGGCTTCTTGAAACTTCCTGCCTTAACAGCAGATCATGTTTAGAACTGAGACAGACCGAAGCGCGCGGGGATGTCATTAGTGATCTGAGAAAAGTAGAAGCAAGGAAATGGGGGTCCAAATTGGTGACAGAAGGGCTGCTAGAGTGGGTTTCACATTTCTGTGACATTTAAGTCATAAGGCAGTGCACATTAACCCAAAAGGCCACCAGGCTGTACACATTCACTCCTTAAATAGGTAATGTGTATAGAGTGCTTAGAACAGTGCCTGATCCAGAATAAGGACCACATAAGTGTTTTCTAGTGTGATGGTATTTATGAATTAACTCAACAAATATATAGTATGCACCTGCTATGTTTCAGTTGTTAGGGATAGACAAAATAAAATCATAACCCCTTACCTCAAGAGAGAAATAATCTGTTAATAACCTAATTTAAAGAAACATAAAAACAAAAGGAAGGAATGTCCAATTCCGCCTGGGTCTGGTGAGGCAGGGGTGTCGCAGGGAGCATGTCTGATGTGTTTGTGTGGACTCTTGGGTATTCAGCAAGAAGACGGAGAAAGTAGGGTATTCAGGAAGAACACTAGCAAGTGCAAAGGTAATACATCAAGGAAATGGAGAGAGCCAAAGGAACCATACAGAGAATGGGGAAAGGTCAGGCAATAGAGGAGGGTTAGAACCAAATCACAAATGGCCTTGAATGTCTTGATAAGAAATTAGGCCTAAATCTGTAGGCAGTAGGGAGCCACTGAAGGTTTTTTTGTTTTTGTTTGTTTGCTTGTTTGTTTTTTGCGGTACGCGGGCCTCTCACTGCTGTGGCCTCTCGCGTTGCGGAGCACAGGCTCCAGACGCACAGGCTCAGCGGCCATGGCTCACGGGCCTAGCCGCTCCGCGGCATGTGGGATCCTCCCGGACCGGGGCACGAACCTGTGTCCCCTGCATCGGCAGGTTGATTTATGTTTTAGAAACATCGCTCTTGCTACAGTGTGAACGATATCAGGAGGAAGGCAAGGCAGGAAGAAGGGAGCCCTGCTAGAATATTCTGGCTGCAATTCAGATGGAAGATGATGATGATCTGGATAAAGTAGTAGCAAGAAGAATGGAGATGGGAGGACAAACACCCAAGAGAGTTAAGAGGTAGAAAAAAAAAAATGACAAGATTTGATGATCACTCGAACAGGGTGTTGGAAAGAAAGGAAGTATGTCCTTATCCCACTTTCAGAAAAACCGTAGTTTTAAGTAAAGTATCCCAGTGCAGCTGGGAACTGATCTGCGCTGATACCTGGCACTTGTTCAGGGCCACCCCCTCGGTAAAAGATCCAGGAACACTGACAATGATTCACAGATTCCAATCATTCATGCACTCTAGAGCCTTGCCTGCTTCTTCTGGGATGCTAAAGCCGCATAGCTGACCTAATGAAAAGAGATAGTCACAGTACCCATTTCAGTTAGCCAAGAAGATGCAAGCACCCACCACAGCAATGCACTTACATGTCAGATGAGTCGATGAATGGAAATTCTAAAGTTAAAACAGAAGGACCCAGGATCAGATACAAAATTGATCAGTGACTATGGTATATTTTCTGAATGTATCCAAACAGACCAGAAACTCATTACATGACTTCTGGGTGGATAGAAGCTTGACATTCTGAAATTTCAAAGCTCTATTATAGCTGCCATTACCAAAATATTCAGTTTAAAATGTCAGGGCTACATACGAAGTGGGCACTCAATTGAGTGAATAAATGAATGAATGGAATTCTCTGACATATTAAATCTAGCTTTCACGATTTCCTGGTGATTACATTATCAGTCACATTTTCCACATGGCTTTGGTGACAGCATATTAATAACTGAGAGTGTTAATTAATGGATCAGTATTAACGTGAAGGGAAGTTTTAGTAGGATTCCCAGGTTTCTGTACACAGCTCAATCCTGTTCAACATTTTCATCCACAGTTTGGGTGAAAGCACAACTGTCACTCTTATCAAAATAACTCACAGCGGGGGATGTCCCTCTCTCCTTCCTTCCCTGTCCACTGTGATGATCAGGGTAGGTCTGATCTTTAAGAGAAAAATGAGAACTAGAGATCACCTAGTTGCTTTATATTATTTGGGAAATGAAGTAGGGAAAGGGAGGAGGGAAGGGAAGCTCAGAGGGAAACAAAAGGACAAGGGGAAGAGGAAACAGGAGAAAGGAAGGAAAGAAAGAAAATAGCAAAGGAGAGGAGGGAATGGGGAGAAAGAGAAGAGGAAAGGAAAAATGGGAGGAAGGAAGGAAGGGTGGGAGAAGGAAGGAGATAGGGAAAGAAGTAAGAGAAGAGCCACCAAACACAAACAGAATGGCAATGGTTGAAAGGAATGGAACCTAGACAAGAGTCTTGGGCAACGGAAGAGAGTCCCTAATACCTGCCTTTAAAAATATGAAGGGAGTCACGTAGAAGAGAGAATAACGTTATCATGTATTGCTGCAGAGGGCTGAAATGGGATAAATGGGAGGAATTTAAGAAGATGATTGTTGGTTTGGTAAATGGAGAGTTTTCAAACAATCAGAACTGTTGAAAAATATAACAAATTGAAATGTCATGAGCTGCCAGCAACTGAAAAAGTTCATAAGTTATCAGCCCAAGCCTCAGGCTGGGTGAATGAACTTCTGCCTGGTATGGAGATTGGTCCAGACAATCTCACGAGTCTTATATAGCTATTCTAATGTAGACAAAGAAACACTTTTGTGCTCATGTGTTTATGATAAGTTGCCCTAGCTAGCACAGTGAGGAGTAGAGAAAATGAGTAAGGGGGAGAAAAAGGGAGAAACTCAGAGGATAAAAGGATTCATTCATTGCTTTTTTTATCCAACAAATATTTATTGGTGGCTGAATGGGAATAAAATGATAAGTCAAAATAGATAGTTCCTGTTCTTATGGAACTTAGTCTGTTAGTGAGACGAACATTAATTAAATATCCCCTCTAATGAATGCATAAATACTGAGATAATGGCTCTAACTTAAGTGTTTTTGAAGAATATATAACAAGAGAGCTTGACTGGGTAAGGGGATGGGGTGTGTCTTAGTCAGCTCAGACTGCTGTAAACCATAACAAAATACCATAGACTGTGGGGCTTAATACCATAGACAACAGACATTTTTTCTCACAGCTCTGGAGGCTGGGAGTCCAAGATCAAAGTACCAGCCAATTCAGTGTCTGATGAAGACCCTCTTCCTGGGTGCAGATGGCTGCCTTCTCACTGTGTCTTCATATGAAGAGAGAAAGACAGCTCTAGTCTCTTCCTCTTTTCATAAGGACACTAATCCCATCATGGGGCCCACACTTATGACCTCATCAAAACCTAATTACCCCCCAAAGGCCCAATCTCCACAGTTTAATGTTTCAATATACGAATGGGGAGGCTGCACAAACATTTAGTCTATAAAAGGGGGACAGTCAAGAAAAATTTCCCTGAAGAAGTGATCCCTGGGCTGAGATCTGCAGGAGAGGTATGGGCACAGGAATTCATTCCAGGGAGAAGGTACAACATAAGCAATGTTCCTACAGCATGATGGAGCAGGGGCCCTTGGCAGCACTGAGAGGCCAGTGTGCATGGATCACAGAAAGGAAGAGTGAGAGACAGGCAGGATGAATTTCAAGAGGTAGGCAGGGCTGAACCAAGCAAGGTCACTTTATTTGATAAAGGACCATACTGATTTTTTTCTCTAACTCAACAAATTTATATTGAGAATTTAATATATGTCAGGCACCAGCTAGGCACTAAAAATACACCAGGGATGATAAGCAAGACAGATATGATGCTTACAATGCAAAAAATAGTAAGTGCTGATATAGGGAAGTAGGGACACATAACTTCCAGAGGATGGGGAATAGCAAAAGACTTCCTAAAGGAAGTGATATTTTAAGTGCGTCCTGAAAGAGAAATAAAGTAGACTTTAGCAAAGTGAAAACTGAAACACAACTTACTGCAGTTTTAAGGAGCAGGTATGCAGGCCTGGAGGTAAGAGAGAGCACCTTGCGTTGGAAGAAGATGACAGAAGTTCAGAAGTAGCTAAAATAAAAGGTACAAGGAGATAGTAGCAAGAGATGGAGGTGGGGTTGTAAGCAAGGGATGTATCGTGAAGGGACCCATACTCCATGTTAAGAAGTATAGCCCACATCCTGAGGGAAACGGTCGTGTAGAATGGATTGGGAAAGAGAAAGCCAAACACTGGGAGGCCAGTTAGGAAACTATTAGCATAATTCAGGTGACAGTTGATGAGATCTGAATTATTTTGGAGACAAATGAGGAAAAGGGAATTGGATGGGATTGAGACATATTTAGGAGGCAGAAGTTATTAGACCTAGTGTTTGATTAGCTAAGTAAGGTGTGGTAGGCAGTATCACAGCCCCCCAAAGATGTCCCTGGAACCTATGAATATGTTAGGCTATATGGCAAAGGGGAATTGAGGCTGCAGATAGAATGAGGCTGCTAATCAGATGACCTTAAACCTGGAGATTATCCTAGATTATCCTGGTAGGTCCAGTGGAATCACAAGGGTCCTTAAAGTGGAAGAGGGGGCAGAAGAAAGAGAACCAGAGATGGCAGTGTGAGCACTGACCTTGCTGGCTTTGAAGATGGAGGAAGGAGGCCACGAGCCAAAAAATAGTGGTAGCCTCTAGACGCTGGAAAAAGCAAGGAAACAGATTCTCCCACAGAGCCTTCAGAAGAAATGCTGGCCTGCCGACATCGATTTTAACCCAGTGAGAATCATTTTGGACTTCTGACCTCCAGAACTGTAAGATACTAAATTTGTATGATTTAAGCACTAAATTTGTGGTAATTTATTACAGCAGCAATATGAAACTAACACAGTGACAGAGAGGAAAGATCCAGGATGATGCCAAGATTCTGTCTTTGACAACACTGTGGAATGGTGCTTCCACTAGGGAACATAGGAAGAGGAGGAAGAGGTTATGGAGATAAATGTTGATTCACTTTTGAACACACTGAGATAAATGTTGGTTCACTTTTGAACACACTGATTGTGGGGTTTCTGCAATACTGGTGCCAGGTAAATGTGTCAGTCTGGAGAATCAAAAAAGAGTTCTAGATTAGAGATACAGATTTTAGAGTCATTAACATATGTGGTAACTTACCTGCCAAGTACAGGTGATCATCTAGGGAGAGAGAGCAAACTTTTTTTAAAAAAGGAAGAGGAAGAAGAAATGGACCTGTATGCAGAAAATTATAAGACACTGATGAAAGAAATTAAAGATGATACAAACAGATGGAGAGATATATCATGTTCTTGGATTGGAAGAATCAATGTTGTTGATGACTAAATGACGATACTACCCAAAGCAATCTACAGATTCAATGCAATCCCTATCAAAATACCAATGGCATTTTTTATGGAACTAGAACAAAAATTCCACAATTTGTATGGAAACACAAAAGACCCCGAATAGCCAAAGCAATCTTAAGAAAGAAAAGCGGAGCTGGAGGAAGCAGGCTCCCTGACTTCAGACTATACTACAAAGCTACAGTAATCAAGACAGTATGGTACTAGCACAAAAACAGAAATATAGATCAATGGAACAGGATAGAAAGCCAGAGATAAACCCACACACATATGGTCACCTTATTTTTGATAAAGGAGGCAAGAATATACAATGGAGAAAAGACAGCCTCTTCAATAAGTGGTGCTGGGAAAACTGGACAACTACATGGAAAAGAATGAAATTAGAACACTCCCTAAACACCATACACAAAAATAAACTCAAAATGGATTAAAGACCTAAATGTAAGGTCAGACACTATAAAACTCTCAGAGGAAAACATAGTCAGAACACTCTTTGACATAAATCACAGCAAGATCCTTTTTGACCCACCTCCTAGAGAAATGGAAAGAAAAACAATAATAAACAAATGGGACCTAATGAAACTTAAAAGCTTTTGCACAGCAAAGGAAACCATAAACAAGACAAAAAGACAACCCTCAGAATGGGAGAAAATATTTGCAAATGAAGCAACTGACAAAGGATTCATCTCCAAAATTTACAAGCAGCTCATGCAGCTCAATAACAAAAAAACAACCCAATCCCAAAATGGGCAGAAGACCTAAGTAGACATTTCTCCAAAGAAGATATACAGATGGCCAACAAACACATAAAAGAAGGCTCAACATCATTAATCATTAGAGAAATGCAAATCAAAACTACCATGTGGTATCATCTCACACCGGTCAGAATGGCCATCATCAAAAAATCTACAAACAATAAATGCTGGAGAGGGTGTGGAGAAAAGGGAACACTCTTGCACTGCTGGTGGGAATGGAAATTGGTACAGCCACTATGGAGAACAGTATGGAGGTTCCTTAAATAACTAAAAATAGAACTACCATATGACGCAGCAATCCCACTACTGGGCATATACCTGGAGAAAACCATAATTCAAAAAGAGTCATGTACCACAATGTTCATTGCAGCTCTATTTACAAAAGGCAGGACACGGAAGCAACCTAAGTGTCCATTGACAGATGAATGGATAAAGAAGATGTGGCACATATATACAATGGAATATTACTCAGCCATAAAAAGAAACGAGATTGAGTTATTTGTAGTGAGGTGGATGGACCTAGAGTCTGGCATACAGAGTAATGTAAGTCAGAAAGAGAAAAACAAATACCATATGCTAACACATATATATGGAATCTAAAAAAAAAAGGTTCTGAGGAAACTAGGAGCAGGACAGGAATAAGGACACAGACGTAGAGAATGGACTTGAGGACATGGGGAGTGGGAAGGGTAAGCTGGGACGAAGTGAGAGAGTGGCATGGATATATATACACTACCAAATGTTAACTAGATAGCTACTGGGAAGCAGCTGCATAGCACAGGGAGATCAGCTCCTCGGTGCTTTGTGACCACCTAGAGGGGTGGGATAGGGAGGGTGGGAGGGAGACGCAAGACGGAGGAGATATGGGGATATATGTATATGTATTGCTGATTCACTGTTATATAGCAGAAACTAACACACCATTGTAAAGCAATTATACTCCAATAAAGATGTTTAAAAAAAATGGACAGGGCTTCCCTGGTGGCACAGTGGTTGAGAGTCCACCTGCCGATGCAGGGGACACGGGTTCGTGCCCCGGGCTGGGAG
>NW_006783829.1:911327-919776 GCF_000442215.2 Lipotes vexillifer
CGTGAGCCACGGCCGCTGAGCCTGCGCGTCTGGAGCCTGTGCTCCGCAGCGGGAGAGGCCACAGCCGTGCGAGGCCCCCGAAAAAAAAAAAAAAAAAAAAAAAAAAAAAAAAAAAAAAAAAGACAAAGAATCTAAATAGATATCTTTACAAAGAAGATATACAAATGGCCAATAAGCACATAAAAAGACGCTCAATGTTATTAGCCATGAGGGAAATACAAATAAAAACCACAACGAGATATATCTTTATAACCATTAGGATGTCTATAGTCAAAAAACATTTAATAAAACAAGTGTTGGTGAGGATACAGCAAAATTGGAACCTTTATACTTTGCCACTGGGAATGTAATATGGTGTGGCTACTTTGTATAACAGTTTGGCATTTCCCCAAAATGTTAAATATAAAGTTAACACATGACCCAACAATTCCATTCTTAGGTATATATGCAAGAGAAATGAAAACATACATCTACACAAAAAGTTGTACATGAATGTTCACAGCACTGTTATTCATAATAGCCAAAAAGTGGAAACAATTCAAATGTCTATCAGCTGATGAATGGAAAAATAAAATGTGGTATATCCCTACAATGGGCTATTATTTGGCAATAAAGACACGAATTATTCATATATCTACAACATAGATGGTTCTTGAAAACACTATGCCAAGTGGAAGAAGCCAATCACAAAAGGCATATATTATATGAATCCATTTATGTGCAATGTCCAGAATAGGCAAATCTAATGAGACAGAAACCAGATTAGTGGTTTCTTAGGGCTGGGAGTGGGACCGTTGAGAGAGAAATGAGGAGTAACTGCTAATGGGGACAGGATTTCTTTTGGGGTTGGAGATAATGTTCTACAATATATTGTCATTGTGGCTGCACAACTCTGTGAATACACTAGAAGCCATTGAATTATATACCTTAAATGGTGAATTGTTTAGCACATGAATTATATCTCAATAAAGCTGTTTTGTTTGTTTGTTTTTTTAAACAGAGCTGGCCACAGAAAGCATGGAAGATGTTCACAGAATATGTTCAGGATGTGTTATATGTTCCCTGATACTAAGAAGGTAGGAATACCCTTAGAGTTCAGATCCAGATGAAGATGAAGCCAGCATAGCTATCCTGGTCCACCTCCAATGAGAGAAGAGGACCCCTAAGAAGCCAGGGTAAGTTCTGAGACAATCTAAAGAAGTGAGTCCACTTTATACACTGCCCCAGTACCTCCAGCTTCACCTCCTCCTTTTGAAAACTAGTCCCAGCTTCCCCTCCTTTAAGAGCCCTGTCTTTGACCTACTGAGAAATACCAGAATCCATTTTCCAACAGCTTTCAGGCAAAAGGTTATTAATTATGGCTTCGGCTTCAGTTCCAAATAGGAACTGAATTTTTTTTCTTAACAATTTTTTCCCCCAATTCCCTTAGTATCCTTTTGTCTTCTAATTTTGACTCCAGCTGTTTGGTTTTGAGTACCCGTGTCTCTATGTTTAGGCTTATGAGTATAGATGGCCCCAGCTGGCTGTGTGCTCTCTGGATGGATGCAATACTCTCATCTTTGACTTTCTACGTCCTTCGTCTCCCTTACTGGGTTCACAGGCAGCCCTGTGAATTAATCAAGTCACTTTTAGTTACAAGTGGCAGAAACCCCTTAAACTAGGTCTGGCTAAAAGAGAAAGAGAAATATCTTGGAAGGATATTCTAGAGTATCATTTTCTATAACTGAAGAAATCGTTGAACAAATCACAGGACAGGTACCACTGGGCCTTAGGGTAACTGGAACTGGGGATATGAATGCCATCTGGACTTTCCATTATCTCATCTCTTGTCTCTGCTTCTCTCTGCAAGCCTACCCCAGTCTCACTACAGTGGCATCCTTCAAAGCAGAGCATGGCCGTCAGTAGTTCCTAAACCTCCATATCAAAATTTCCATATCACAGAGGTAAAGATCCTATGTTTTAATTTTAATATGAAAAATCACAGAGAAAATATGATATTGGTCAAGAAATTAGAATATAGCTAGTCCATGAGTTGCAAAATAATGCCAGACTTAATCCAGCCCAGAGAGGGGTTCTGGTCATACGGCAGGAATTTTTGTTGTTAATGCCATTTAATTGGAGCATCTCCAGTTGGCCTCAGTCCTTGTCATACTCATTGGTGTCATGCTGCATGGCTGCCCCTGAAAGAATTTGAGTTTGTAGCCCAGTTTGGGCTGAACTTCTTAAGGACAAACATTGTGCCATTTTCATTTCCCTATGCTCAGTCCCCAGCCCAAACCCTGCACACAGTATCCCAGAGAAATCCTCAAATCAAAAACTGAGTTGAATTGTATAGAGGAGCATTGAAAAGTGAACTGCCATCTTTTGCATCAGAAAAAAATGACTCCCTCAGGGAGATAATCAAGATGGCAGAGTAAGAAAATGTATAGCTCATGTCCTCCCGTGAACACATCAAAAATACATCTACATGTGGAACAGTTCTCACTGAAAACTAACTGGACCATATGGAAGCAACCCAAGGATCCAACAACAGACAAATGGTCAAAGAAGATGTGGTATACATATCAATGGAACATTACTCGGCCATAGAAAAGAATGAAATTCTGCCATATGCAGCAAGGTGGATGGACCTAGAGAATATTATGCTAGTGAAATAAATCAGACAGAAAAAGATAAGTGCCATATGATATCACTTATATGTGGAATCTAAAAAACAGAACGAATGTATATGGCAAAACAGAAACAGACTCACAGATATAGGAAACAAACTAGTGGTTACCAGTGGGGAGAGGGAAGGGGGGAGGGGGGAGATGGGGTATGGGATTAAGAGATACAAACTACTATGTATAAGATAGGTAAGCAACAAGGATATATTGGACAGCACAGGGAATTATAGCCATCATGTTGTAATAACTTTTAATGGCATGTAACCTGTAAAAACACTGAATCACCATGCTGTACACCTGAAACTAATGTAATACTGTAAATCAACTATACTTCAATTAAAAAAATGACTCCTGTGAAGCTCTGATTTTCCACATTTTTCTTTATTAACAGAAGTCAGACACTTTATTTTCTTCCCTGTAAACTTGGTATGATAATAATACCAACCTCATAGAGTACTGTGTTGATTAAAGAAAATAAAGTAAGTAGAATGTTTGGTTCTGGGCCTGCACAGGGTAGCATTTAATAAAATAAGTCATTAACATTGTCTTCATTTTCATCATCGTCATCATTACAGCCATTCCGCTTTCACTGCCCCATCCACGTGGATCAAGTGACATATGACAACGTTTTAATCCTCCTCTCCCGTGGTAGGAATTGTCACTGTGTACTTTACTGCACACAGCATCCCAACCCACCCAGATCCCAAAATTTAGGAAAGAGAAGAGACCCTAGTAAGTCCCAAAGGCATAGCACAGACTGTGTTGCTCTAAGAACTGGAACCACCTGAACATTTCTAACAGATTTTCGCTGTTTCAACAGTCTCCAGGCATCCCATACGGGAAGCTCTGAGTCAAAGTCCCCTTGTGTACAAAGCTTAGAATGGACTTCATTATTGGCACTGTAGAGACTCCTTTAAAACCAGCTATTCAGGGCAAATACAATTTATCTTCTATGTTCCACAGTTATTAGATCTACAGATTGAGGGACATTAAAACTGCATCCTCCTTACGGACCAACTGTAAAGATTAATTAGGCGATATCAGCCAAGTGGAGTTCTCTTGAGAAGTACAAATAAATACACTCCCTCTTGTTATTATGAGGCTTGGAGATATTTTTTCTCTCTGTTATTTAAGATAATGAATCTGATCATTAATAAGTAAACAGATGAAGGGCTAAAGCTTATATTCAATATGGCAAGGACTAGACATTGTATTCAATATGGCATTCCTCAATCAAACCATCTCCTCTAAAAAAGACAACAGAATCTGTACTAAAGATGCTGCCTGGTGGGCAATCAGCCGTCTTAAGGGGCCACTTCTCCAGAATGTGGACGCAGCTTCCAATACCATTTTGATTCCATCTTTTATTAAAGATCTAACTTGAGGAGGCAATTGATTTTTGTTAGTCTCTAGAGTAAATGCTTAAAGGAGGCTTCATTGTATTTATTTTAAGAGGTTCCTGCTCCTTTATGAAATGCATTTGACTTGATACACAGGAAAAAGAAAAGCCTTCATTTACTAAGTGTTATTCTTTCCACAGTCAATTTTGCATAACTTTAAGTATTTTAATGCAAGAAACCCAGTTCTGAATCACAGATCCTTTGAATCCTGTTTATTTTTCAAGCTCACTTTTTTTTTTTTTTCTCTCCAACTCTGAAAATGTATCAGCTAGAAGGTTCGGATAATTTTCCATGTTTACTACTTTGTACAACTACTCATATGAATATTTGGACATTTTAAAATATTTTAGTTAGGGACTTCCCTGGTGGCGCAGTGGTTGAGAGTCCGCCTGCCGATGCAGGGGACACGGGTTCGTGCCCCGGTCTGGGAGGATCCCACATGCCGCGGAGCGGCTGGGCCTGTAAGCCATGGCCGCTGAGCCTGTGCATCCGGAGCCTGTGCTCCGCAACGGGAGAGGCCACAACAGTGAGAGGCTCCCCCACCCCAAAAAAAAAAAAAAAAAAAAAAAAAAAGGTTCGAGCCCTGGTCAGGGAACATCACACATGCCACGGAGCAACTAAGCCCGTGTGCCACAGCTACTGAGCCTGCACTCTAGAGCCTACAAGCCATAACTACTGAAGCCCACGTGCCTACAGCCCGTGCTGCACAACAAGAGTAGCCACCGCCATGAGAAGCCCGCGCACCACAACGAAGAGTGGCCCCCACTCGCCGCAACTAGAGAAAGCCCGCGCACAGCAATGAAGTTCCAATGCAGCCAAAAATAAATAAATTAATTTTAAAAAATTTTAGTTAAAAACAATATATTTAAGGCTTTTTATTGCTCTACTGGGATTCTCTCAACAGTATCAATGTTCACTGCCTGCTGAAGGTGGACACAGGTAAGGAAGAAGTGTTCTTGTAAGTGGGACTTTGAAACAGTATGATTTACCGAGCTTTCTCCTGGGGCCTAACAAGGATGTCTGGTGTGTGATAAGATAAATTCTAGGTAGGACTAGTGGACATTCGATAAAGCAAGACTGATTCTCTAGTCTGTGCTGTGGAACCACATTTATGCAGATCTTCCACTAGATTCTGCAGGAGGAGTAGGCTGAGCTCACTGGCCTTTGCTCACCCCCACGTCACTTCTAAAATGCCTTTTCCCACTTTTCCCCTAAAGATGATTCCAGTCTTTCTTTGAATAGTAGTAACAGCAATAATAATCATGGCAATGACAGGAGCTGTTTACTTATATTTGCTCATTTAATCTTCACAGCAGTCCTTGGAAGAGCACAGACATCATTCTTATTTTACAAATAAGGAGGCTGGGGTTTAGAGAGATTAACTAGTTTGGTCAAAGTCACTCACACATATCTGGACCCAGGTCTGTCTCACTCCGAAACCCATACTCTACTCCTGTGCAACACTGCCTTCAGAAATGTGGGATTAGAAAATCCTGGTCAAATAAATAAGCATTGTATCAGTGTTGTCCCGCAAATTCAAAACCCAGAAAAGGCAAGGAGTGGCCAAGCTTCCAGTACAATGTAGTAAATGACACCTTTATTTTCTTTATTTTGACTCTGCAGCCAAACATAAATCCAACCCAATTTCATGGCAGGGCTAGGATAGCTTTCTCCCTGCAGCACTGGTTTCACACTATACAGTGACACACGCACCTAAAGGGAACTTCACATGGGTGAACCATGCTCCGTAATCCCTTTCTTGAAAAAACAAAAGCTTTCCTGCTCACGGCGACACCCCAACCCTCAAAGTAAAACAGAAAAAAATTACCAGAAAATATCCTGATGAAATTATGTCTGTAAGTAACATGAAGGATAACAGAAGAGAAAAATAAAAGCCAGAGCAGGCAAACCTAAAGACTGCGAAAGTAGAGAGGTAATCAGCTATCACTTCTCAAACAATAAACTGGAGAATATATTATTAATGAGTAGGTCGTATGTGGTAGTTTTCATAGCAGCTGCTACATCCGCCTCCTCCCCTCTACCATCCTCACTGAGTCACTGTCCATCTGGCAGCAGCTATGCCCACCACTCTCAAAAATGATGCCCAGGCACTAACTGGATGTAAGTAACTTGATCTCAGGGACAACTCTGCAATATCCAAACATGCATCAATAAGAACATTGTATTTGGTTAAAATTGCAGATATTTCTTAATCCAGACAAAGAGAAGAGTGTGCTTGCTTCTGTGCTAATTGCTGTGCCTCACAAAGGAATGCCAGCCCAGTTAAGATCCATGCTTTTGCTCCTAGTTCTTTGTCAACTCAGCTACTCACAAGCTTCAGAGGATTCCCCTGATAACCCACTTCAACATCCCACACAGTCAGGAGATTTTATTATCTAATCTCCATTCCTCTTTCTGAAATTTAAATACATCCCTGCTCATCTTATCTTAAGCAGAAATAGAATTGGACCATGTCCATATGTAACACAGAGGGAAAAAAACTTTTTAATCTAAATCCATTCTATCTATTTCTGCTTTCTAATTGGGGAGTGTAGGGATAAAGGTGCCATGATTCATATAACTCTCCACTCCTTCCAATCCAATTCAGAGACGAGAGGGGAGGAAATAAGTTTGAAAGCACTTCTGATTTTAAATGGTGAATTAAACACATGCATTTAATTCTGCTCCCTCTCAAATCCCATAAAATCTCAAGAATTTTTTTTTTTTTTTTTTTTTTGCGGTATGTGGGCCTCTCACTGCTGTGGCCTCTCCTGTTGCGGAGCACAGGCTCCGGACGCGCAGGCTCAGCGGCCATGGCTCACGGGCCCAGCTGCTCCGCGGCATGTGGGATCTTCCCGGACCAGGGCACGAACCCGTGTCCCCTGCATCGGCAGGTGGACTCTCAACCACTGCGCCACCAGGGAAACCCAAGAATTTATTTTAATGTATGAACTCACAATGGAAAATGGGAGAGGAGAGAATAAAACAAAATGTTAAGGGCTAGAAAGTAGATGAATGGGTAGAAACCGCCTTAGACTCAAAAAAGCAAAATTCTAAATCAGCAGCAACGAGAGGCAAGAACAGTCTGCTTTACACTGCAGAACTCCCAGTGGGCTCAGGAATCAATGCACCAAATACTTCTGGAAGGGGTAGAGAAGATGAGGCCAGCAACAGGAAGACTTGTTAAAAGAATGTTTAAGAAGCAGTTGGCCCCCCAAAGTCTTTTCCAATTTTTCCTCCATTCTGGTACAATCCTGGAGCTTTGTTCTCAGGAAAGGGAAGAGAGTTTCTCTGAACTGGGGGACACCAGGCCCAGTTGAGACTTGGGCACCGTACTGAAAACAATGGAATGACAGAGTACTGACTTACTGAATGTTCAGACCTCAGCCCTTTTTCACATCTACTCAACTCCCAGAGGTTGGCAGCCAGGCAGGGGATTGGAAGAGTCTTCCCTGGGGATTGTAACCAAAGAGAAAAATCTAAAGATACTGACATCGGAAGTTCCCAAAGAAAGGAGTCCACCTAGTTACCTACAATGAAGACCAGATTCAACAAACCTCTTCTAGTGCCCAGAGCTTCCAAACAGCTTCACGTTAAAATAAAATCAAACCACCAGATAGAATGGAGAAAATGGAGGAGAAGAAATCACCAGTGAAATAAGTCAAGAAAACTCCCTACATATGAAAGACATGAATCTCAGATTTAAAGTTCTGACCAGCATAATAGGTGAAAATACACCCACACCAAGGCATTTCACAGTGAAATTTCAGAATTCTAGGGAAAAGAAAAGATTCTTGAGGAAAGAAAAGTTTTCCTACAAAGAATGACAATCAGAATGTCACTGGAAATGAGAAGACGACGGTACAATACCTTCAAAGTGCTAAGGAAATGGTGATTTTTAATCTGGAAATCTTCATACGTCCAACTATCACTATTTAGTGTGAGGATAAAAGACAATTTCAGACATGAAAATTCTAAAAAAACAAAAACTTCACCTCTAGTGCACCCTTTCTTAGGAAGTGAGGGATGTGCTCCTCCAAAACAAAGAAATAAGAAAGAGGAAATCATGAAATTCAGGAAACAGGATCCTATACAGGAAAGCAGAGAAGAGAATGCTGAGGATGACAGTCAAGAGTGATGGCAGTGATGAAAGTGTGCCGCTTGCCTAGAGAGTCACCAGACCAGACTGGGGTAGGTCAGAAGACTCTAGGAAAGATTTCTGCAAGAATGTAAGATGGAAATCTTGCCTAATAAGAAAGAAAGTGCCAAGAGGAAATTTATTCCAAAACACAGAAAGTGGATGCCCTTGGGGAGGTAGAAGTCACCAGCATTCTGTCTGATTCCCAAGGAGAGAGGAAACATAAGCAGGAATGGAAAGAGCGG
>NW_006783829.1:919786-925620 GCF_000442215.2 Lipotes vexillifer
CACAACGCCTGTGAGATTTGGAGGCAGCACTTCTTGGGGCTTAGTCTGTCTGACTGTGGCAACAACAGCGTGTGTGAGATTTGCCCCTTCAATGGAGCAGCTTTAGCACTAGCCTAACTGGGAGGCTGACAGAGCCAAGAGGGCATATTACAAAAGGCAACATCTCTAGTAATGGGAGATGGTACAGATATACCTGTGGTAGTTGTGGTACAAATAACATCATATGACTTTACTAAGCATATCTCAGAAAGAAAGCAAAGTAGAAAAAGAGAGAAGAGACAATGGCAGATTTAAATGGTGGTTGAAAAGATTTGTTCTAGAACAGTCTTGGATCATCGCTTGAAGACTCCATAAATATCTAGAGGGATTTTATGGTATGGAAGTTAAATCCCCACATAGGAAGCATGTTTTACACACACACACACACACACACACACCCTACCAAATCTGGGCTGGTATCCAGAGTAAAACAGACAGCGTATTAATTTACAACTGTCCTAATTATACTTCATTGCAAAAGCCAATTGGTGTTTTCAACTAGAAAATCTGCCCTACTTAAGACATTAGTATACGAAGACAATTGATAATGGGTTTGCATTTCCACAATTGTGTTTGAATTTCAGTGTCCTGACATCTCACAGTAGGGAATTACTATCTGCATTTTCAGGTACCTGACATCTGGAATTCAGGCATAAGATTGAACACAATTATCCTTCACAATAAAAGTAAACAGAGCTCAGCATGAATCTGCTAATTGTTCTTTCCAGCTGAGCTACCATTTTTAGTCAGAACAGATACATAAAAGAGTACCAATCTGTCCATTCTTCTCACAAAGGCCAAAGTTATCTACTCAAAGCCTAAATCACATTATTTCCCTCTTCTGCTTAAAACCATCCAGTGGAGAATAAAACACAAATTCCTTATCCTGGAAAACAATGCTCTAGATCAGCAGGTCCTGAGTTTGAGCACGCATCACTGGGAGGACTGGTTAAAACTCAGAATGCCAGGCTCTGCCCCTGAGGCTCTGATGCAGTAGGTCTGGGATGGGGCCTGAGAATGTGCATTACTCACAGATTTCCTGGCGATGTTGCTGCTGCTGGTCTGGGGACCACACTTTGAGAACTATTGCTCTCCCTGCCCACGTACCTGTCAAATTTCTAGTTCCATCTCTTAATACCACTCTCCTTCTCGGATATTATACTTCAGCCACTCCAGTCTTTCTGACCCTCAACACTTCATGCTGGTTCCAGGTCAAGGTCTCTGCACTTATGGTTCCCTCTGCCTAAATTCGTTCCTCCTTGATCTCTCTGTGATCTTCGTCTTCTGAGAAGGGCCTTCTTAACCACCCTAGCTAACGGAACTCTGCACCACTCTCCATCTACACCACTGTCCTATTTCATTTTCTTGTCACTGGCACTTATCTCTGTCTGAAGGTGTGTGATATTTATTTGCTCATTATCTGTCTTCTCTACACAGAGTAAGCTCCATGTGGGCAGGGACCTCTCTTGCTTTCTGGTTTATCTGTAGCACTTGGAGGCAAACGATAAATAAATTTTTAGATGAACAAGTAAATCTATGGAACAGATAAGATCTGTGGTTTGAGAGTTCTAGTCATAAGAAGACTTTCATCACTAGCCAGACACCTAACAATGCTCCATCAGTTGGTATCTTTCCATCACTCTCATCCAAGAACCTTTTGTTCCCCCAAGTCATCTGTAATTAGAAAATTTATTCTACATGTCATTTGTAATTAGAAAATTGGACCAGGAGGTATAACTTAGCACAAACCTGGTGGAATGTCAGTTCTGCTAAGCAGGGATACGAGATATATATAAAATTAGCCCTAGTCTAACGAAAAAAAATCAAGCTGTTTTATAAAAAGAGGAAAGGTATTAGAAGCAAACTACACATTTTAACATGAAGCAAAACTAAAATTGATTTTGACGTGAAGCTACATCTGTGATCCCAGGCATATAACGCTTGACAAATCACCAAAACTGCAAATCTGTAAAAGGAGATAATGATTTTCAAGGTTAAAAAAAATTTTTAGAGCCATTTGAGTAATTCAGTTTTCAAACTAAACAAAAACATAAAAAATCACTTTTCTTAGACACTAGATTATTTAACAACGTCTGTTCCCTCAGCTCTTACAAAAATCTTAATTTTTACATCATTTGAGTGGTTTCTCACAATTGTTGGCCATGAAAATTTATCTTTAGGAGACGGGTAACGTTTGGTTCAAATTCAGCGGCTCACAGTAAGTGATCTCCCTTAATATCTTTTCGTTGGGAAGAGAAGTAAAACACTGCACTTTAGAATCAGATCACTGCTGAGGGTTTTTAATGGCACTTCATAAACTTCTATCTGTAATCTTCCACTCTCATAGTCATCGTAACAAGTGCATTTCTATTATGTGGACTTTTTTTCTGGTTAATTACTTGATAATTAGCCCAGTACTTGGCTCCACTCAGTATATAAGCATACTCACTCTTCCGCTGTCCTGCTAAACCTTGCAGAATACCTACCACATGACAATATTCAGTGGCTACTTAATGAATAACCAATACAGCAAACAAAGAGAAAAGGAGCATAAAGTCATACTTAGAGAAAGGAAACCTGTTTTTACCATGACCATGATCTCAGAGAAAATATTTTCTTTAAGAATAGACAGAGCCTTGATGTTTATTCAAAGAAAGGAACATTTGTGGACACCTGTTACCGCCAATGGGCTATCATATGATATGGCAATGTAATCATTAATTTGCTGGGTTATCTTGGGCAAGCTGCTTCATCTCTCTGGACCTCACTTTTCTTTGGGGGAAAATTAGGGAGTTAAGACGATTATGAGATCCAAAATCCAATGTTCAAATACTAGATCCATTTCCAATAACTCCAGGAAGAAGGGAAAATGCCACAGCCCAATATCATACTTGACTTCTGTAACAGCTAATCACCTAAACTGAAATATGAGCATTCACAAACCATCAAGCTAATGTCTTGCACTTAACTGATCCACAAAGACACTGGATGTTATGTTCAGTTTTCCCGATACATCAATACACCACCCAGTACTTCACAACTGAACAAAGACTTGAAGCCTCAGAGCCGTAGTTTGCTCCACGGCAAGGCCCGGAATCATACTTTGTTTCCGTGCTCTTTCCCAGCTTCATTTCTTTGGGATAGAAATTATACAGGTGACCCCAGGATCATTTCCTTTCATATTTTGAGATTTTTTTAATAGTGTATATGTTTAGAATACCATCACATGAAAATAGGATATTAATATTCATGGTCTCATCTTCTTTCTCCATAAATCAGATTATATAGATTAGCACCGTCTGCTTCATACACTGTCTGCAGACCCACAAAACATGAACCAGGGCATGGAAATCCATGTAAGGAACAACTTAGGAGTGAAACAGATCAATCTACTTTTACTCTTCAAGCTGAATACATTGTAAAAATTAAGCAAAACAGAAGTCAAATGTGACAAGGATTTTAACTGGAGACTGGTAGATTTCCATCATCAAAGCCCATAGGAAAAGACAAGGCTAATCTTATTAAGGTTATCTGGGTATGCGGCAACAACCAGCCCCAAGAAACCTACGGTTCTACAATCAATTTCTCCACTAAGGGAACTTAGTTTATTCAGGCTAATGAACTGAGAGGGAAGACACAGGACTGGAAATAACATCTAAGCATTTTTTTTAACCGAAAATGTAAATGATCCAGGTTGTACACAAACCAATAGGTTGGTTCATTCTTAATGAAACAGGCAAATTTTCCTTTGCATGAGGCCCTGAGAAGTTGCCAATTGAAGAGAGCCTTTTCCCTGATTAGTGGTCTTTTGCATAACACCCTTCAAGATATAGTCATTGAAATGAAAAGCATGCTGTGCACAGCTGCCTCAATTTGTGCAATAGATCGGCTGCAAAGCAAATTTCAGCTGAGACTCCTACACTGGTGAGCTGCTATTGAATTGGAAGTTCCTTTGAGAAATAACCCAGCAAAATTAGACTTGTAAAGTATCACCATGCTATACGAGCATTCCAGGATTTATTACTTGGTGCCTAGTTCACCTGACCTAGACCCATCCCTCCATAATTGTCTTTTTGTTATATCCACATAATAATAGCAGCTACCTTTTATTTCTAGGAGCTAAACACTGTACTGGGTTCATTACCTATATTTTCTCTACAATCCTCAGAACAATCTGTCAAGGTAGAGACATGTAAACAAAAGGTTTTCCCCACTGTGTTTATGCATTGTTTATCCTTTAGTAAACCAGTAAGCATGCCTAAAACTCAGCGATTTGGATGCATGCTTTCTTAAACTTTTAACTAACAGTACACATTCATGGTGAACTTATTTTCTTTAATAAAACATAGAATAAAAAGTTTTCATACTGAAGCAAGAGCTTCTTCTCTGTGAATCTTCTCATGAGTTGCTACATTGTCTCTTCAAATAGAAAGCATCTGGGACAAGTTAATGTATAATTCAAAGGCCTGTGATGGAAACACCTTTTTACTCGTGGCAATTACATTTGGAGAATGTACCCTTTGCCATCCTGTGCCCAATCAGTAGCAATTTACCATCAATTCTACTTTCCCAGTATCTACTGAATGCATATCTCCCTCTCTATTCCCTCAGTTAGCCTTTATTATCTCTCACCTTCATTACTGTGGTGGAGCCCTTTTTCTCTGGACACACAGCTAGCCTACTTCCCAGCCTCTCTTACAGTTAGCTGACGCCATGGGACTGCTTTCTGGCTAATGGAAGTGTTGTCTGCTCCTTCTGGATGACCCATAGAATCCTCTCAAGAGTATCTTTCTTTCTCTTTTGCAATCCATGAGTTGAATGGAGAAGACTCCAAAGGCCTAGATGATGGTGAAACTACAACATATAAGGAGGCTGGGGGCTTGAGTTACACTTTAGAGGAGAGCTATCTGTCTATATGAGCCACCTAACCAGGAACTCCTGCAGTGGACTCACAAAAACCGGATACAAACTTTCATTGTGCCGACACTAAAACATGGGGTTTATTTGACAGTAAATAGCCTATCTAATGCATGACTAAAAAAGCCTCGTTTCCCAGCTTCTCCCCTTATAACCCAACATCTGTGCTGAAATCATGCTTATCTGCCCCAAACAGCACTTTGTAACCATCACCTCCCTTAAAAAATGATTCATAGATGTACTGAATAGACACACGCTGAGCTCCTCTGATGTTTCAGGCTAATCTCTTATAGAATCTTACAGTTGAAAATCTTTCACCTGGCTTTCAGGGATCTCCACCTGTGTTTACAAGTTTGCCTCTCATTATACCACCCCCAACCCTTGTCTCTAAATTCCTAACAATCTAAATTATTTGCTATTCCTGACATATGATTTAGATTTTTTTTTTTTTTTTGGCCTCCATGCCTTTGATTCCTTTGTCCTCTCTCTCTTTCTAAATGTTACATTTACTTTCAGCTCTAGTGTAAATGCTAACAATCCAAGAAAGTTCATCTCCTTGAATTCCCAGATCAAAGGAATCTCTCTTTAGGTCTCTCTGTCTCTCCCCTTCTCTTTTACATCCGTCCTCTAACTCCCATACCACTTGATCTATTTCTGTTTATAAATTCCACATCTGCCTTACTCATCACTGTATCCCCTGGAGCCAGCACCATGCCTGACACACAGTAGGTACTTTTTTGAATGAATATCACTTACACACGGGGGCTTAGCATAGTGCCAATGTTAAATATATATCACTGTTCAGTGAATGTACAATTCGAATTTCCTCCGAGTTACCAGTCTAGGGTTCAATACTTCGCAATAGCTTTACTCTTTCC
>NW_006783829.1:925637-955847 GCF_000442215.2 Lipotes vexillifer
TTTCCCTCCAAATGTCGGTTCTTCCTCAGCACTCTCTGATGGCTTTTCACCCCTCTCCTTGCCTAAACCAGAAACCTAGGATGACTTTTCTCTCTCCCTCACCCCCTTAGCCATCCCTGCTGATTCCACTTCCTAAGCCGGCCTGGAATGCATCCCGTCTTCTCCAGCCCCTATGTCCTTAGTGCAGGGTGCCACTGTCACCAAACTAGCCTTCCTGTTTCTAGCATTTAACTCCCCTGTACCCAAAGTTCACTAGCTAAACAGCAGCCGGGTGGTCTTTCTAGAATCAAGTGAAAATCTGCTTTTGTCCTTTACCACTTAAAGTCCTGAAAAGGCTCACGATGAACTTCACAATGAAGTTCCAGGTAAAGTAAGCACAACCTACTCAGCCCTTCACAGCTTGATTAATGCGTTAACTCAACAAATATATAGAAAGCAGCTTTTCTAAGTGCCAGATACTGTTTTCGGTGCTGAAGGATGCACTGGTAGACACCAAACAAAATCTGGGCACTCACTGAGCTTGCATTCTAGTGTGGAGACAGGCAGTAAATAAAGACAAAAAGTAAGTATATCATTTAGCATGTTAGACGGTTACAAGTTTTATGAAAAAAAATAGAGCAAATAATGGCATCTGGGAGTGTACATTTGGAAAAAGGATTACAATTTAAACGAGGCGCTCGTGGTAGGCCCTTACTGAGAAGGTACTGAGAAGGCCCTTACTGGGATCATCTGAGGTGAAAGAACCATGCAGACAGAGGAGGTGCCAAGTCCTGGGGCAGAAGCCTGTATGAAAAGGGTGATCTTATAACTTACTTCTAGTTCCTGAATGCGCCTCTTCTGTGCATAGGAATCCGTCTGTCTAGAATGCCCTTCCTTTCCTTCTTTATGTAACTCTTCCTCATCCTTTAGCGGTTAGCTGGGCACTGCCACTCTTTTAAACCTCAGTGTGCATACAAATCACCTGATGCGGAGCCTGGCAATCAGCATTGCTAACAAACTCCCGGGTGGTACTGATGCTGATGGTCCCTGGGCCACAGGAGCAGCCAGTCATGGAGAGTTGGTCTAGGTCAGTGGTTCTCAGCCTTGGATCCTATCGGAACCACCTGGAGAACTCTTAAATCCCTCCCCCTGCACAACAATGCCACATCACACCAATCAGATCAGAGGGTGTGAGACAGGGATTCAGGAATCAGTATGTTTTCAAGTGTCCAGGTGATTCCAATGTGCAGGCAGGTTGAGAACCTGTGGTGTCTCTAAAGTCTTTTCTACCTCAGAAACCTATCACTGGGTTGGCTAGACCTTTCCAGACTGGGCATCACTGACACTGCCTGGGCAAGACACAGACGTTGCCATTCTAGACACAGGTCTGTAGTACTGTGGTTTTGATCACGAGCTGTAGAAATGACAGGTGTGGGTTCATGTCCCAGCTCTGCTCTTTGACCTTGGGCAAGGTGCTTTACCTCTCTCAGCCTCAGTGTCTTCATCTCTAAAATGAAAGTCACTATATCTAACATGTTGGACTAGGGAAGGATTTAAAAATGTGCTTACGCCAGCACTTTGCAGGTGCCAGTAATTTGAGACTGCTGTTGATATTAAACACGAGATTTTGCAGCACTGCAGGTTTTTGTGGGTTTTTTTTTAAACAAAGATGCTAGTTGTCTTCTTGCTTTTCCTCCTGAAGAGCAACCACATGGAAAATAACAACAGCCACTAGGGAAGCCGGGATCAGCTTAAGTGTCATCAGGGGAACACTTTTCAGTAGTTAATTTCCTCCTCTGTCCTCAGCTCCCAAAGCTATTCTGAGAGGAAACCACTGTTTTACTTTATGAAACATTTGCCCATGATAACAGATGGGAATTCTAAGCACACTTTTGGCACACAGACCCTTTTTTCCTATCCCCTGTCACCCTTGTTGATAGTAAGCAAACATTCACTAGGAATAATGTTCTTGTCTGTTTTCTTCTGCTAGCAGTGGATTACAGTTCTGATTGCCTTACATGAATCAAACACTCTTGGTGGAAGCTGCAACAGCATGAAATTATTACAGTGGTTCCACCTAATTAGTAAGTCGTGAGCACCTTTGTCTCTCGGTTTTTGGGGAAGGGATCATGGAGACAGTGAGGCCAGGTTTCCATTTATTCTAAGCCATGGGCACCCTGAGAAGTGAGAGCATTTTCCCTCCTTTCTGTTGATAAATCTCATCCGTAGCAAATGTCTGAACATAAGGGCAGTCCTCAAATTCTGCCCCTCCCCCCCACCAGGCCCAGCTAGCAAGTCTTGAGAAAGAAGATATGGGAAAATTTACCATAAATTCAGGTCAGTTAAAACCCTTCAATAATGGTTTAACATCCTGTTCCAATACACCCCTGTTTAAGACACCCACACCCAGACCTGTCTGCTCGGTTCACTCTCCTCAGCTTCCATCCATATACTGACGTACACATATCGACTGTCATGACTTTACTCACGTTGGAATGTTCTCTTTATTCTCTCCCACATCTAAAATGTGAGAAGTATTTTCCCTAGAAATAATATTATTAAAATGGTTGGACTTAGTAATATTAATAGTACGATTAATTCAGTTGATGTATGTTAAGGGCTTAGAATAGTGACTTGTATATACATGGTATGTGTGCAATACCTGTTTGACATTAATGTAACTATAACTATTGCCATAAAAACAGGTCAGCTATATTATACTTTGAAAAGGCTTTTGTGGGCTGACCTCTATTTTAGATACATTTAAAGAGCAATCTAGCACCTTCTAAGCATTGAGCATTATGCTTTGTATGCTTTACCTCAGTTAATTCTCCCAGCAGCCCTAGAAAGATGGTACTATTATTCCTCACTTAAACAGTAAAGAAACTGAAGCTCAGGTAGGTTAAGGAACTTAAAGGCATACAGCTGGTATGTGCCAGAGCTAGGATTCACACACATGGCTATTCTGTCCTTAAGCCTGTTCTCTTAGTCACAATGCTCAACTTCCTAATAGAACAGTGCTTAGTCTTCCTTGTGCATTTTTGCTGTTCTCAACCCAAAACTGTCAAGCTCATCTGAAACAAGGAAAGTGTGGAAAACTGTAACAGTCTAGAAGAGTCTAAGGAGACATGACAAGTAAATGCAATGTGTGATTCTGGCACAGAAAACAGACATTAGGCAAAAACTAAAGAAATCTAAATCAAGAATGGACTTTAGTGAATAATAATGTATCAGTATTGATTCCTCAGTTGTGACAAATGAACCAAAGTAACGTTAACAACAAGGGAAACTGGGTATGAGTTATACAATAACTCTCTATAATATTCTTGCAACTTTTCTGTAAATATAAAATTCTTTAAATAAAACATTTACTTTTTAAAAGTCAATGAACCCTTGTTCAAGGTTATACTTGGAACAATATAATTTTTCTAACTATAAGTAAGTTTTCATAGTAAAAGGATTACGTTGATTAATGTGCACTTTGGAGCTTGGCCCAATCTAGCAGTTTGTGTGTTTTCTAATCCAAATTATCCACCTTCTAAAACATCCCATTAAGTAAGTTTAGAAAGATGGTTATAAAGCAGGATCCTAGAACTCATGGTAATTCCTTCCTCTGGAATTCTGACCAGAGTAAAGAATATTTGACTTACTGTTTAAAAAAAATTTTTTTTAATGAAAACAGAGAATGTGTTATGTAGGATATGAAGGCTGGGAATCCAAGACCAATTATTGTGAGAAAAGCTCTTTTCCACAAATGTGCCAAAGCAACATTAAGGATCAATGCAGTCTAATTCCAATGGTATAAAAAGAAGCAGGTACTCAATTCAATGTCAGTGATCTCATTACATGAGCAGAGAAGGCACTTTTCAAGTTGGAGGTCCTGAATATATATATATCTTAAAGAGGTCCGTGCAGGAAGAAAATTAAGTGCCATGGAATTCCTTGGTGGCCCATGTAAAAAATAGGATGAAAGAGAAAGCCTGGTAATAACAATGCCTTAAAATACTCTGCAAAGTTCAAGGATTCTATTCATTCCTTCCTGGTCAGTGTGATAGTTTAAAAATACATCCACAAATTCATTGGCACTCCTCCTATCCAGAGATGGGGTCTATGTCCTCTAAGCTTGAAACTGTATGCTTCCAACAATAGCACACAGCGGAAAGGATGCAATGCTTCCAAAGTTAGATCATAAACACAAAAGTGCTTCTGCTTTGCTCACAGGAACACTTTATCTGGAAACTTTCAGCCTCTAGGTCTGCTCTGGTCCCACTGTCATTCTAGCTTCACCCACTGTTTGACCATAACCATATGAGAAACTTTGAACCAGGATAATTTAGTCAAATATTTCCTGAATTCTTGACCCACAAAAATGTGTGAAAGATGATAAAATTATTGTTGCTGTTTTAATTCTCTAAATTCTGAGCTAATGTATTATGCAGCAATAGCTAACTGGAATAGTTTGTTTATGACTGTTCAAGAAAGAGTTGGGATAACATAAAGTGTCAGTGTAGGGCAATCATGATTCATTGACTGTGTTGTGTGAAACCTGGCCATAGAATCATAAATACATAAATCTATATTAATGATAAGTAATGTGTTTTAGTTCAATATGTAATGATTTACTTATTACCCAGAGCCTCTGCCTTAATTTAGAAAATATTTATTAAGCATATACTATGTGTGAGGCACATGACAGACATTAGGAATTCAGTGATGTAAAAGACATATACATAGTTTCCTGGAGCTTGCACTCTAGTGGGAGAAACAAACAAAAACAAGTAAAGGAACTAATGATTACCAATTATGTTAAGTACTATAAAGGAAACCAGCAAGGTGCTTGGGAAAATCCTACTTTTGACAGGCGGTTAAGAAAAGTCTCTCTGTTATTTGTAGTGAGGTGGATGGACCTAGAGTCTGTCATACAGAGTGAAGTAAGTCAGAAAGAGAAAAACAAATACCGTATGCTAACACATATATATGGAATCTAAAAAAAAATAAATTGGTTATGAAGAACCTAGGGGCAGGACAGGAATAAAGACGCAGATGTAGAAAATGGACTTGAAGACACAGGGAGGGGGAAGGGTAGGCTGGGATGAAGTGAGAGAGTGGCATGGATATATATACACTACCAAACGTAAAATAGATAGCTAGTGGGAAGCAGCCACATAGCACAGGGAGATCAGCTTGGTGCTTTGTGTCCACCTAGAGGGGTGGGATAGGGAGGGTGGTAGGGAGATGCAAGAGGGAGGAGATATATGTAAATGTATAGCTGATTCACTTTGTTATACAGCAGAAACTAACTTACCATTGTAAAGCAATTATACTCCAGTAAAGATGTTAAAAATAAAAAAAAGAAAGAAAAGTCTCTCTGATGAAATGGCATTGAAGGTAAGAACTAAAAGTAAAGAAATAACCAGTCATGTTAAGAGCAGTAGAAATATTCCTAGAAGAGGAACAATATGGGCAAAGGCCCTGGGGTAGAAATATGCCAGGACCAGAGTAAAGTCAGGGTGGCTGGAGCTTAATGTGTAAGAGGAGTGTGGAAGAGACAGCTAGCGTTTCACCAGAGAATGCCCCTCTGTGTTGTAGGGTTGTTTGGAGGGAGTGGCTTTCCAATAAGATTTTATTTCTCAACCTTACCCCCTTGCACACAAGCATAGCCATGTGACTGATCCCTGGTCAAAAGAATTTAGGTGGGACTGCCACAACTAGATGTGGCCTGTACAAACCCTCCACTCTCTTTGCTTAAGTGCCAGTTAGACGTTAATACCCAGAGTGTCACAGAGAACCAAATGTAAAGATGCCATATGCCTGTCAATCTGAGCCCCTGAATGACTGCATGGAGCAAAGGCCCATCCTCTCTTCCTCTTTCTACCCACTGGATTTACACGAGTAAATGTACCTCTGCTGCTATTAAGCTTGAGAGCTCAGGGTTGAGCTTTTAGGGCAGTTAGTATTATCTTAACTGACATAAGGGAGAGTGAGACAAGATTCAGCTGGAAGTCATCATGAGAGTTTGGATCACATGGTGAGGAATTTGATTTTTCCTCTAAGAGCACTGAGAACGCATTATTGTATACAGGGAAATGAGATGACCTGATTTATGTTTTAAGATCATTCTAGTCTCTGTGAACATTGGATTAGAAGGCAAAAGAGTAAAACTACTGTGGTGGCTTATTACAAAGGTTCAATGTGAAGTAAAGACATGGAAGCCCCATGTTCTGTCAGCTGAGAACTCTCAGCTCAGTCCAGAAGAATGAGAATTTCTTTTAAATGAAAAGGAATAATCATCCAGTTCAAGAGGGTGATTTGTATATGATCTAGCAGCTTTTAGATTTTCTGGAACAATTTTTTTTTTTTTTTTTTTTTTTTTTTTTGCGGTACGCAGGCCTTTCACTGCTGTGGCCGCTCCGGACGTGCAGGCTCAGCAGCCATGGCTCACGGGCCCAGCCGCTCTGCGGCATGTGGGATCTTCCTGGACCAGGGCACGAACCCGTGTCCCCTGCATCAGCAGGCGGACTCTCAACCACTGCGCCACCAGGGAAGCCCGTTCTGGAACTCTTAATAAACATATGTTTTGGAAAACATAATCTACTCATATACCATCTTTCCTGTTAAGGGAAGTTTACATCAGGCTCCTCACTGCTTGAGATATGTGTAAAACAATTAACTGAGGCCACACAAAGACAGTGTGATCTGTATCAAGCCAAACCATACGTTGCTGCTCCTAAAATCAAACTCTGAGCATGACCTAAGACTCTACAGCAAATTAAGATACCATCACTATGAGGATTGAAAAAAGCTGGTAGACACGATGATGAATAAATAATTCAAGTAAAGGATACTTCCTAACACAAGCCCAGTGGGAACAGAGAAGACAGAACACCCTAGTTGGCTGGGAGGGTGTGTAATGGGGGAAGGGGGCAGAGTCAGAGGACCAAGAGTTTGAGTACAAGTTTATCCAGGCAAAGAAGCATAATGTTGTATGATAATGCGGGATCTATTGTTTTTTGCCTGCTCTTACAATTGCTGTCTACTGGATCTTTCATTAGAGTCTTTTCTGAGAAAGAATCTTTGGCCAAATACAACGTTCAGATGATTTTAGTTATGTTTCGTGAGTTAATGCTTTCAACGCACTGTTATAATTTGTCAAAAGATATTCTAAACATGTTCCTCCAAATGGAATGGGTTAAATCAGTCTGAAACTATAGTCTAAAATATGTAAAATATACTATGCCTATAATCTAGCAGAGTATTTGTTGCTTTTTTATGCTTAAAATTTTTTAAATTAATTAATTTTGTTGGCTGTGTTGGGTCTTCGTTGCTGCACGTGGGCTTTCTTTAGTTGCGGTGAGCCGGGGTTACTTTTCATTGCAGTGCACGGGCTTCTCATTGCGGTGGCTTCTCTTGTTGCAGAGCATGGGCTCTAGGCATGCAGGCTTCAGTAGTTGTGGCACACGGGCTCAGTAGTCGTGGCTCACAGGCTCTAGAGCACAGGCTCAGTAGTTGTGGCACACGGGCTTAGCTGCTCTGCAGCATGTGGGATCTTCCCGGACCAGGGCTCGAACACGTGTCCCCTACCTTGGCAGGTGGAATCTTAACCACTGAGCCACCAGGGAAGCCCCTATGATTAAATTTTAAATGTAAAGTCTATCAAAAGGCTTCTTACTCAGGAAAACTCTGGGCAACCAATATTAAAGGAATTTAAGCCTATATAAGCCCTCAGAAGTATTAAACTGAAATAAATCCAGGCATCAGCGAGTCCAATTTACACATTATCTGAAAAAAAAAAATATATATATATATATATATTTAAATTATCTTCTTTCAGAGAATATCTATCAGTTTGATGGGACTTTTGTTGTTATATTGTGTGTTTACTGTTTTAACGTGGTCTTTGAGATCTGCATGAAATCCTCAGGTTTCATGAAGGAAACTACACAACACACACACATACATCAAACTTTGTCATAACTGTGAGTGCTCCAGAATTTGATTTTTGATTGACAGCTAGAAACTGTATACATTAACAATTTTTGGCTTTTACTCATTCTTTGGCTTTGACCCATGAAATTGCATGAACCTGAAGGACAAATATGCAGCTGTTCACAAATATTCAAAGTGATTCCAAAGTGGCATGACAGTTCTTGTCTCTCCTGATGAGTCTAGACTCAAGCCAGCCATACAGTATTTCTTGATTTTTCTCACCTGAAGATTTCATTCAGATTTGAAAGGAGCTATCATAGCTCAAACTGATTTCCAGAGACCCTGACCAATCATCTGTTCATCCAATCCACAAACATTAATGAGTGTTCACTATGTACTAGTTATGATACTATAGAGTGAGGACCCTACATAAATATGACATTATCCTTACCCTTGAGAACAGAACAATCTCTAAGATAATGCAATATATGTTTGGGGAACATAGACAAGGGACAATTTACTCTGCCTGAATGACCTCAGGCTTCAGTAGTCAAATGAATTCATCTTAACATGAATTCTCATATTTTGCTTGGAGTATGTTCCCTCCGAGACCCCAGTCTTGAGGAAAGCCTTCCCTTAATACTTCACAGAGCCTCTAGGGGGCATTGCATATAATCGTTCCATTTTCCCACTGGGCCTCTACATCCACTGGTCATCACAGCCTCCCTCACGCTCTGTCATTGATAGGCAAGGGCACATCACTGTTGCTGTGACACCGAGCGGAGGACGTGCCACTCTCATATCCAGTGCCATACTTGGTTTTCCAGTCATCTAAGCAGCTTAAAGCTTCTGCCTTCAGCTTCTGATCTCTTTCTCCGTAGGGCTCATTCTCAGCAGCAGTGACCACACCTGACACCCATTTCCTTTACATTCTCTCCATTTCCTTATGTTTTATTTGAATTCAAATGCTATGTGTATTCTTCTGCAACTTGCTCTTTTCCATTACTAGTATTTTTTTAATGCAGTGTATTGATATATAAACACTAGACCATGCCCTTTAATGCTCTCTGCATTCTTCTGTATGAGTACACTTCCTACTCTCCAGAGTGGGTACCCAGCTGCTCTCTGGGGTTTTCCACAATCTGCCAGCCCTAGAAACGATCGATTTGGCTTCTACCAATCTGACAGGTGAAAAACGGAATCTCATTATTGATTTCCTGATGAGTAGTGAGTCTGAGCATTATATTGGACACACCTTATCTGTGTTCCTAATCTCTTGACCTTGCTGGCTTCCTAGGCTCTTGGTTGCTCACTCTGCTTCTGCTGTAGCAGCCACCAAGGCACCTCACACGCCTGGAGTCACTGCTTTTGCAGAGCCCAGCAGTTTGCTCAGGAATACAGGACTCCATCTTGGCCCACCAACATGTAGTCAGGCCAGCCAGCTCTCTGACTCCTCCTGACACTCGCAGGGAAGTGAAACACTACACCACGGGCAGAGGATCCTTCTGAGTGACTACTGAAAGAGCTGAATGTCACCACACAGAGGAGTTAAGCTTCCTCAGACTAACTATGGACAGCAGAGAACCAGGGCAGGCTGGGGATCCAGGAAGGTAAATTTCAGCCACTCCCTCCCTTCCACAGCCTGCTCTGAGGTGTAAGACCTATGAATGAGCTGTTCCAAAGATAACCCGTGCAGCCAAGTAGACAGGCATGCCATTCAACCGGCTATCTCTTCCTGGCTTCTTGTGACACAGTGGCCAGAGTATCACACAACTTCTTATCCTGCTGCTCCTTCCTTTCTTCCTCATCTCCCTTTTCTCTCATAAGCCTGTAGCAGCCGGTGCCCTTTTTTTTGGGGGGGGGTAACAGGATTCATTAACAATTTCTGAAGAATGGAATGCTTTGATTGGATCTATGTTTCAGAAAGAGGATGCTGGAGACATAATGGAAACTCGGTAGGAATTTGGGAGAGATTAAGACAAGGAGACATATTTTAGGAGTTTCTTCCATTGGGGCAGGTGCCAGAGTTAGGGCAACGATAACAGAAATAAAGAAGAGTCACACTGAAGAGAGTTTGGGGAATTAAATGTTGATTAGATCACTTCTGAGGAGAATGTCGCGGGAGAAAGAGAAAGGCGTGGGGTCACAACAGTTGTTAAAGACCGGAGAAAGAAGAGGCATTGAAAAGACTGAAGGACAGGTTGACAGATAAGAGAATTTGGAGAAGAGTTTCAAGGAGAGCTTGACTAGTGATGTTCACCAGTGCAGGAGGTGAAACAAACCTAAGACTGAAGGAGGAGCTATGGATCCAGCCATCAGGTGTCACCATAGTAACAGCACTAGAGGAGGCACAGAGTCTGGAAGAGACACGGATTTCAAATAAAGATACGTTGGTAAAAGAAGATGATTAAACAATGGTCCGAAGTAATAGTGAGAACCCAGGTGGAAATCCAGGTGCAGGAGATCAGAGGGCCTAGGAGCCTCCACTGAGACAGGGCAGGGCTGCAATTTTAACACAGGGCTGGGGCAATGTGTAAATATATCTCAGGCAAGAAGGTAGAAGGAACATTTCTGTGAAAAGACGGAAAATAAATATTTATTGCTAACTGAAAAGAGGTTCCAGAGAATTCAGGAGAATGGGGTAAAAAAGGAGCAGTGAGGGGAAGTTTTAATTACCAATAAAGGTCCCACCTTTAATGATTCAAAGTTTTTTGCAAAGTTAGCCTCCACTGTCTAGCTGGCTCTGGGGTTCATAGTCATCAATGTGTTTGGGTTTATGGTTTTGTGGAAAGTGATTCTGTTCCCAATTACTGTATATTATCAGTGCCTGAAATACCACCAACACAAACCTACTGCTTTGAAATTAACTTGTTTATAAATGATTCTGGCACAATAACCTCTAATGCGGTGGTGAAGATTAGATGAGAACAATGCACTGTGGGAATTAGACTCTAGGAATGTCAGGGGCTCCAGGAGGTAGGAGAGGGTTTCTGTAAGTTTAAAGAGGAAGACATCAATGATGAAATTCACCTACTTCATTATTTTTATTTAGGATAATGCCTTTTTCCAAAACCCATAATACAAACTGCTCTTTACCTAAATTATTATAGCTACTGCAATCACACAAAAAGGTACACACACACACAGACACACACACTCTCTCTCTCTCTCTCTCTCTCTCTCTTTCTCCCCCTCCTTTTTACTTTTTAGTTGAGAGAATACAAAAAGAAACTTCATACCAGCCTGTGTGAACTACTGCAACTCCAAAAGAGGAACTCAAAATAATATGCATCAACTGTTTCAAATGTGACCTGTGCTCCATAATCAAGACGTCTGGCTGAGCTGTTTTTTAATCAGGTGTCAGAAGTATATCCTGCAGCCAAAATCTCCAATTACTGAAAGCCCCCTTCAGAAAAAAAATGTAACATGTGCTGCAAGTTATATCTTAGTTAAAATGTTATTTTTTAAAAGATGTCTTGATTGAAATTTAATAGGATGAAGAGCTCAAAAGAACACCTCACACTGGCTAGAAATCTGCTTCTGGTTTCATTGAAGAATCAAGATACTAGAATGGCAAAATGAGATCACAGAGTTATATATGTGAGGCCACAGAGTAACACTATATTTTTTAAGGGGAGACCTGAATGTGTCCATTCAAAGGCATGTAGGCCCAATCAGGGTATTACCTGTCTTGGGAAGTTACCACATTATTCCCAACATTTTGGGAATTTCCTCCACAGTCCTTTGGATCTCTTCAGTGGTGACACTGAGACACAGGGCTTGGTTTTGAGAAATAGTCAAAAGTAGTCCAGAGCCCGGTTTGGTAAATCAGATAAGATTATAGGATGGAGAATCACCACTTTTTGTTAACGAAGGGAGGGTGGTTATAAAGTGATGAAAATTACTTTCATACACCTTATAAACTGACTGGGGGAAATTTACTCAGGGAAGTTTTCCAAATGTTTTAAGAAATCGCAGTATTATTGGAATAAATATATATAGACTCTAAAATGACTACTTTACAGAGGAGGACACACATTGAGATATGTAAAGTCCCTCCAAGCTTGCTGTAGAGTGGACAGCTTATACTCAATACACAATTTTTAATGCATTTTAAATAAAATAATATGTGATAAGGGTATCTAAATTCTTGTATATTTTAAATCTTATTACTTTATAGCCGTACTGCATATTCCCTCCATGTGATTAGAGGAAGCACTTTATACACACTGAATTCAAGTATTTTGCAGACAGGTGGCTGATGAATTACCAGATCTTTAATTCATAAATTTAACTTGTTACACTCATTTGGTTTATTGTGTGTAATACACACAAACCCTGAATGACTCACACAAACTATTTTTCACTCATAAAAACATGCCAAAACCTTTTCAGAGAGTTGCTTTTGTCTCTTTTTAGAGTGCTCATTCTTCAGTGTGTATAAACAAGCAAATGCTTTGATATTCAAATTAATGAAAACAGTGGAAATGAGAAATGAATCCATCTGAAAATCTATTTGATGCATGTTAATGAAACGCTCACACACACAAAAAGTTATCTGAGAAGCTATCTGTCTCACATGCAGTGAGAAACTCCCCTGCAGGTAAAACAGAATGGTTATTTTACAGTTAATCACATCTGAGTTCTAGTTTTGCCAGTCCCAGAACAGCAAGTGGCTAGAAGCCTGGACTTTTAGGTGGGGAAGATACAGATTTAAACCCTGACTCAGTTGTTTGTTAGCTGTGTGACCTTGAGCAGGTTAATTAAGGTCTTTTGAGCCTTAATTTATTCATCAATAATATGGAAATAATAGCAATGTTCATTTCACAAAGTAATTTTAAGAATTAAATAAAAGAGTGCATGTAACTTTCTTAGCATAGTATACCTGAGACAATTAGTTGTTATTAATATGATTATCAAATTGAGTATCTTTTTTTCCTGTGCATCAGTTTTCTCTCCTATAAAACAGGACTGTTACCTAGTTGATCAGTGAGAAGTAAATGAGATGATGTAGAAAGTTTAAGGGACATTTCAGTGCTAGGCAATGCTGGATATTGTGACATACAAAATGCTATTTTGTCTGCATTACAAAGAACAATAAAATGCCTTATTCTCCGTGCCATTACAGACTGAATGAGTGCTTGCATCTCCTCTGGTAGCAGTAAGGGTTTGGTAACTTCAATCTGATGTCGTTGTGTTTCTCCAGGCTTCCCCAGAAGATGGGGTCATGGTTGGTAGACTAAATCAAATTTCAGTGGTTCCTCCTGTCTCTTCAGGCGGGACTGAAAGCAACCCCACTCCCCATACCCTCAGAGTCTCACTCAGGTGTGTGTCTGATGGTCCCCACAAGGTATCTCATGTGTGCTCACCATGTCTCTTTTAGCTCCTGGCATCATGTGGCACTTGTTGGGTTCTTCCTCTCCTACCCAGCTCTCCTGCAACAATCAGGCTGGTGAGGACAGGGGAAGCCAATACAAATGACCAGGGCTAGTGGTCCAGCAGGGGGTCCAGAGTCCAACTATGCTGGATGTCAACACAATCTCACCCTTGCTGGAGGGACCCCAAAAATGTTTTCACCAAGGCCTGAACCAATTCCTGGCAGCCTTGTGCACCATGGAGGAATTCTGAAATCGAGCTCTTTCCCAGGTTCTAACTAAAAAAAGAGAGGCGAGTCACCTCTGCTCTGTATCCCCAAACCTATCTTCTCTTTATCATGCCCCACCCAGTCTCTGCTTGGGCAAGTAAGGTGCACAGCCCTTCCTCAGGTCCAATCCTCAGCAAAGCTCTCCTTGCTTCCCTCCGGCTCTCTTCATCACAAAATATTTGTGGACTATTAAACAAAAATGGTGTTGAGAAAGTAAGAAACATTCCCTGCCTTCTCTCCCCCCAGGGCCTGGGGACTCTGGCTAGATGGAGGAGAGGGTTATAACCTGGAGAGGTAAAGTGGTTCAGGCTTTTGTGCTGTAATATTGATAGGTGGGGTCATTAGTGCTCTGCAGTTTCTTTTCAATGTATCTAGAATCTTTCTTCTTTTTCTTATTCTGGCTAAGTAATTCTGCTTCTTCTCTTTCCTTTCTTCCTTAGTTAAATGGGCAAAGGGTGCATATGGCCCAAAGGAAAACAAAGAGGGAACGTGAGATCTGGGACCTTCAAATTTCTTTCTAAATGTCCTGACAAGTGACCAGGGAGGAAAAGGAAGAAGGGATTAAACTGGACATTTCTCTCTGGGATAATGTGAGCACAAGAGACTAAGTACAAAAGCCCTTTGACCCTGTCTGGTATAACATTTACCAGAAGCTGTTTCTTCTTAACTGAGCCCAGAAGCAACAGGGGCCACCATTCTGCAGCTCAGCACTGAGTCGTATAACCAAGAGCGGCATGACCCCTCAGAGACGGGATTAAGAGATCTTCAATGACCCTGAGGCTTCTGTCAAAACAAAATTTTACCAGCCTTAGAAATCTTCAAAATCAAAACGAGGCTAGGGTATTATAAGGATCTATCATAGATCTACTTCAGATAGTCCTTAGGGTCAAGGACAGAAATTCTGACTTGTTAATTTAATCCTAGTTGGGAAGTTCAGGCACACATGGGTAGGTACAAGATCCTGGCTCTACTCGGCAATGAGGGAACCTCATCTCCCCAATCAAACTGGATCCCTTGGCCCTCCAACAAGTTGTCCTGACTCCATAAGTTGACCTCACAATCTGCAGATGACCTGGGAATGGCTGCAACTTGAAGGTGCCTTTGTCTTAGACACAGAGGATGCTGTGGGTGCAGCCTGGTCCAGATCTGACAGAGACACGTGACCAGAAAGAAGAATTATGGACAGAAATAACCCAAGACAGTGTTTCTGAAATACCAGGATGAAGGAGAGACATTAAAAACAGTCTCTATAAAAAGTTACATGTTTCTGAGGAATGAAAAACTCTTTCATGGGAATATATAACCCTATGGGTCAAGTGCCCAGTACATACTTCCAGAAAGAATTAGAAATGTTTCGCCTGTTAAAAATAATCCAGAGAGAGAACTGAAATCCACTTCACCTAGCCAAAATTGTCAAAATAAGACCAGTGAGTAAAAGCTATAGACAGATTTCAGACGTTTAAGATAAAATGTTTCAACGACTGAAAAATGGAACAGGTTACCTTTGGAGCGTATATAATAATATGATTAAGAGCACAGTTTTGAGGGTCAGAAAACCATGGATTTGAATCCTAACGTCTAACATGTACTAGTTGTGTTACTCAACTTTTGGGGGCCTCTCCTTTCTCATCTGAAGGTTATGGATAATAGTGCAGACTTTCCTGGAATACTGAAGGATTAATAAGATAATGTATATAAAGAACTTACAGAATGACACTTTAAGAGGATTCAATAAATGAAAGCTATTACTGCTTTTGTATTAATAACTGGTGTAAAGCAGAAGTTGCCAACTACAGATAGAGGACACAGATAGCTTTGACATTGTGTAAACAATGTTTATTTCTAAGCAAATGTACCGCGAGCAAACAATGACTGACAGTTCAAAAGAGAGGAAGTAATTGTGTGCGCTGGTAAGAGAAGACTAAAAATGTGTAAGTCTGTTCACTGTACCTCTCCATCCTGCCCATGTGATGTGGAATTGTATAGCCCAGCACAATAAACCAGACAGATCAATAAAGTTTAAACAAGAATTCCCACATGACGTAATGCAGGGGGAAAAAAACCCCCATTAAATTGGATTATGACATAAAGGGCCTCTGTGTGCATGTTGAAAGTATCTGTAAGTGATTTTATATGACCTGAAGCAGAAGACCAAGGGCTAGTGATTACATAAATAATGGAGCAGGAAGATAGCAACAATATTTAAGGCTGCTCAAGACAATGAGTAAGCATAAAGCTGCCATTTGAAATGAGAGTACCTAACCCAATTCTATAAGGAATTAATTAGCTAATCTTTTGATTTACTTGAGACACTTGACCAAACTGCTTTCAGAAAGACAAACACAACTGTCTCAACTGGAGAATTAAAGGTAACCCCTGTCTTGAATGAAATAAGAACTTATAACATATTTCAGCCTATTATTTGGTTTCAGAGATTGTCTTTATTAGCTGGGTATCAAAAGGAGGCTTCCTGGATTAGCATAAGAGAGGAAGAACTAATAAATTTAGATCTTTTCATTGTTAGCGTAAAAACTCAAAAGCAAACTAATGTTAAGATGATCCTGTACGGAATGCAGATCCGTCAAGGAAAAATTGAAATTGATCTTATTCAGAGTGTGAAAAACCCCATTCCAATAATAACCTCTTTATCCAGTTGTTGGTTCCAACTAAAAGGAATTCCCAATCCCAGACTGAACTGATGAGCTCAGGTTAAGCAGTCCACATGGAGCCTTTTGTTTATGAAGTGGCCATGCTGTTTCCCAGGAGCAGAGAAACAAGTGCCTCTGCTCAACTCCTGCCGCAGACTATCCCGCCTTTACACTCACAGCAGGGCCAGGGCCTCTCCTTATCAGGCTCCTGCTGCTTCACCTCCCAGTGGCCTTCCTCAATGCCCATTCTGTCTGCTTCACTTTGAGCTGACACAGCAAATGCACACGAAGAGGTTTGCAGCATAGAAGTCAGAGACTTGAAACAAAGAAGGCTCCTGTTATTTATTTATTTATTGGCTTGTTTGTAATTCTCTCCATCCGTCGATGGTCAAGGATTTCAGTGGCTGGCACCAGGGAAAGGCACTGGAAGAAATCAATTTTCAATAACCTCAGAGATCACAGCGCACTGGATAACAAGCAATAAGTCTTTGTGAAGAACAAATCCTGCCTAAAAGAGGGCTACTGGGTTTGTGCAGAGCACAGCTGAAGACAGGTGGGAAGGCCTAATAGGAATATTACACCTCGACTCCAGTAAACTGAAACCATTTTGGATTCTGTTCCAATTGACTGTGTCATCAACATGCCTCAGAAGTGTTGTTGGGACCATTTTCTAATAGAGGTCAAAGGTTATGTCCAAAGAAATGAATGCATGAAAGGGGCTCCAGAAATTACCTTGTGAATTTGAAGACTTAGTGAAAGTCAGGTAATAGAATTCAGGCTACTAGGAGGATTAAGTTTCATCAGGAAATTGTGATTCAACATGGACAAGAACGTTCAAACTAATCATTTTTGGACATTGAAATATAATGTAAACAGGGTTAGATACTTCCCTTTCTAGAGGTTATCTGAAGTAGCAGCTGCTATCATATGTTCCTGGTTCCTTCTAGAACTAAATCCCGTCTTCTCAGCCTGATACACAAAGCCATTTACAATCAAGTCCCTGATGACCCTTCAAGCTGCATCTTTTCACTACAACTTCCAAATCATTTACTCCAGCCAGACAGAAGGACTTCTTTTGTATTCATTGATTCACTTATTGATTCATACACTCATTCATTTATT
The DNA here is from genome assembly GCF_000442215.2 of Lipotes vexillifer. NCBI lineage: Eukaryota > Metazoa > Chordata > Mammalia > Artiodactyla > Lipotidae > Lipotes > Lipotes vexillifer. Next base: position 942,957 of record NW_006783829.1, read on the forward strand.
CAGTATACACACAGCATCTCCTTTATTTATCTAAACAAGCTTATAAGACAGGTGAAGTGTTATCATTTCTCCTAGAGCAGGCATGTGAATGCTCTGCCTAAGGCATTTGAACTTAATTCCTGAAGGACATGGAGAGTCCACAAAGTATACAAAAATTCTAGGGAGTTTTGTCATGGAAGTGACTTGGTCTGATTTTTACTTTGGAAAAATAACTCTGGAAGCATTAAAGTGGGTAGGGTGTGGTAGGGGAAGTGATAGTGGACACAGAGGATATTGTAACGATCCAAGCAAGGGATAACAAGAGTATAAATTAACCAATCACCCTATGGTGATGGGAATGGGAGACACGGAATCAATATGAGAGACATTTAGGGGGTAAATTAATGGAGGGCTAGGTGACTGATTAAAAAAGTCAGGGAACTGAGGGAGAGGGAGGTTCCAAGAGGAGACCTGGGTCAAGTGATTGGATAATGGTGGTGCCATTAACTGAAATGGGAGGCGTAGGCAAAGCAGGTTTGTGGGAGAAAATAAACCATTTTACACCTTCCAGTTTAGATACCGTGTGACATCCAAGCTGAGATGCCACCGGGCTGTTTAACACATGAATCTGGGCTCTTCTGAGCAGAAACATCAAAAATGAATTAATAGAAAGTTTTTATTTTGTTCTGTTTCTATCCTGCCCTTTTACTTTCACCTGAATGATCAAAGACTCCTTAACACCAACTTAGAAGTGTTTGTGAGATAATGAAATATAGACAACTGTTCGGTGAGTAAATTGGTACAGCCTTCCTGGAGGGCTGCTGAGCAGAATGAGTCTCAGTTAAGTGTGTCCACCCATGTAGTAGATTTTTTTAAAGCCAGAATGGTTTGCAACTCCTCCCATCAAAAAGTAGTCTATTTCTCTACCTCTTGAATCTGGAATTGGCCATAGAACTTGTTTTGGCCAATGGGACTTTAGAAAACATGACACAGAGATTGAAAAAGTATTTTCAGTACTACATTGGGGTTTACCCTCTCACTGCTGGGAAACCTTCCACCACCACGTGAACAAGTTCAGGCTAGTTTCCTACAGGAAGAATGACAAGGTAGAGAGAAGCCTCAGCCACCTGATCACCTCAGCCATCTCAGCTATGCCAGCTGAGGCCCTGGACACCCTGGGCTGTGGATTCTCCACCTTGCCACTACTGACATCTGGGCTCAGGTCATTCTTTGTTGTGCAGGGCTGTCCTGTGTACTGCAAGGTGTTCAGCGGGAATTCTAGACTATACTTACTTATTGTCATATGGATATATTCAAGATATAGTTTTTATAATAACAGCAAGCAACATTTCTTATATGGTTATTATGTCATACATACTAGGGTAAATATTTTACGTGGATTATGTCATTTAAACCTTCCCATAGGCATAAGAAATAGGTGTTATTAATATCTATATTTTACAGATTAGGGAATTGAAGTAAAGAAAGGTTAACTATTATGCCTACGTTCACCCAGCTAGTAAGTAGTGAAGCAGGGATTTAACTCAGGCAGTCTCTTCTTGGTACAACTCCTTAACTACCATTTGGAGCCGAGCCATTCAATTCTGACTTCTCATTAGATAGTAAAACAGGTTATAGAAGAATATGTATACTGTGATATTGTTTTACTTTTTAGAATAAGGAGCACTGTATGTAGGCATAAAGAAAGCCTGCAAGGATATACACCAAAATGTTAATCATGGTTATCACCATCTGGGTGTTGGAATTCCTTATACTCTTTCTGTATCTCTAAATTAAAAAATAAACATCTACCTCTCTTCAAGGAGGTGCATAGTGAATGGAAGAGACTAACACATGTACATAATAGCTATAAAGCAAGAACAAAAACGAAATGAGCACTAATAGAAGAACAGACTAAAACACGAACGTTAAGTGGGGAATGATTATTTCTGACTGGGAGCATCTGAGAAGGTGGGGGAAGATTTTAGAAGTATCTGAAGGATAGCTAAAATTTTGAGAGGTACGCATGGGATAAGAAGGTTTAAGACATGGGGGAGGAATACGCAGGGCATGCTTGTGGAAAGGCAGGAAGTCTTATGCAGCTTGAGCAGGTAGGAGACAAGATAAGGAAGACAGTCCGGGGCCTAATATTGAAGGATACTGAGTTCCAGAATGAAGAAGCTGAATTTCATGGTGAGCTACTGAAAATTGTTGAGGAATGGGGTGATATGACCAGAGATGAATTTTATATAAATAGATCAGACATGAATAGTAGTTACAATGGATTGGAGGGAGTGGAGATAAGAGGCCAATTGAGATGTGAGTGAAAAAGTATAGGCAAAAATAACGACAGCTCTAATTAGGACAACAGCAAAAACAGAAACAATGCTAAGAGCATTGTGTAAAGCAGAGAATAGAAGTTCATCAACATCAGGAAGACAGAATAAGAAAGCTAGAAAAGCAGACTGAAAATAAGAAGCCATGGAGACAAAAGGAAAATCTAGGAAAGGACCATGTCAAGGAAGCCATGGGAGGAGACAGAGTGAATCTGGAGTGACAGTACAGTTTGAGTGAAACCTTCTATTGATAAAGAGAAGGCTAAGGAGTCCAGGAAAAAGGTGACGGATGGATGGACAAGCGCAGAGACAGTGAAATGAAAGGCTGAGGTTGTGGTCACATGGCTGTTTCAGAATTTCATGTTTTAGAAGTGCAATAGTTCTAGTTTGTCTAGAATCAATCAACACCATCATTAATAAGCGTCAACTTGGACCAATTTTGACTCATAAATATGTTTTTATCGATTTAGCACTACCAATAGAGACACAAGATCCACTGAGTGATCTCTCTTCATCTTCTGGGAACCCTCTTCTATCCTACTCCACAACACTTCAAAGTATTCTTACAACATCCTCCATCTCTGACGCTATCCCTCCACACTTGTTTCTTCCAGGACCTTCCAGAAAACACAGCACTTAATCATTTGGGATATCTTCCTCATACATATCAGGATATCAAAAATTAAACCCAAGCCTTACTTGGAGAGCTCAAATACACTTAGTTTTCATTGCTTTTCTGTCTTAAAAATTCATGACTATATGTTTAAAATACAGCCTGATCTGTAACTTTCCTCCACCTCTCAGAGTAGACATAAATTCTCTCAGTACATAAGTCTTTTGCCAAAAAAGATACTGAGAAGGATTCAAATCAATTTGGAAATCAGAGAACTTCTGGAATTTCCTGGAATCTTTAAGGAAGGTTTTATTTTGTTTGTTTGGGTGTGATAAACTCAAAGGCAAACGGATCTCACTATCTTGTTTCTTAAAATAATTAAGCCTCTTATTAGAAGCATCACTTTTAAATGTATATACATCGGTATGTACATATATACATATACATATGGTTATTTTTGTTTCTTTTTTAATACAAAGATTGGATTTTATAATACCCATCACTTGAGAAAAATTACCCCATGGTCATTAAGACTGCCAACTTTGGAGCCAACTCACAAAAGTTTAAATGTTAGTTCTAACACTGAGTATTTATGTGCCTTGGAAGTCATTTAGCCTCTCTCTGTTTTATTTTCTCAACTGTGAATTGATACTGTAATATTTGAATGAAATAACACATGCAACTCGGAATAATACTTGGCACATGGTAAACAATATATATGTTTTAGCTAATATTATTAATTTTCTTTTTCCACTTGCAAAAGGATAAAGGATATCACTCCAGGTGAATAAACATAAACGCATATTTTTCAAAATGGCAAAGTGGCATATTCCAATTTATTTAGTGTTCCATAATTTATTCAATGCCCTATTGATAAGTATTCAGATGTGTTTCCATGTTTTAGCTACTAAATGCTGTATTTTTGGATATATATAGCCTTAAAAATGCATGCCCTCATTTCCTTAGGATATCTTCTCCAAAGTCAGATGACTGAGTGACAAGGAGTGTGCATTTTCAGTTTTGAGAATATTTACCAATTAAGTCCTAAAACTATTGTAATCATTCACACAACCATCGGCAGTGTACAAAGTGTTTTCACACATACACACACACACTTGCCACCACTGAATAAAAACAATATTTAAACATTTTACCAGTCTGATGGTTTCAAAATGGTATCTTGGTTTTTACCTGCTTTTCTCCATCTACTAATGAAATTGAACTTCCCTTGATATAGTTATTGGCCATTTGCATTTTACCTTTTATGAGTTTCTTCTTTGCACCCATTGCTCATTTTACTATTGTCTATTTCTTATCATTTTGTAGTGCTCTTTAATTGTATGTTTATTAACCCACTGTATGCCATTTGTACTCCTAGTATTTTCCTATCCTTCAAGGCTTTATTATCCATGTACTAATGAACAGTGACTCTTTAGACAGTGGCTCTGAATCAAAATCTTTCCTGGCCTCTGAGGATTTGTGGCTATTGATGTATGAGCATTCAGTGCCAATGCATTAGGAGATATGCATGTTTCCTATTATAAAATCAATGCTTCTAAGAATCTCCCTGAAATGAGACAGAACCACATCAATCTTCATTCTTTACCTTAAGAAGAATAAACCTTTTCCTGAAAAGGGATATCTGGTTCATTCACTATCTCATCAGGAGTCCCTATTCTCCAGGACAGCCTTGTATCCCAAAACATTGTGTTTTCTGATATCTTATAGAAATATATTAGACTCAGTAAGAAGTGTGTACTTCAAAGGCTCTAGGATCCCTGTAGTTTTCAAATAGCTCGAGATATGCCAGGTATATCTTACCTCAAACACTCACTAGATCAAGGACCATGCTATCTCATGTCTATATCTTTTGTCTTTCCAATGAAATGGTAAGCTCAGTTGTCATTTTTCAGTTTGCTTTTCAGGAGCCCCGATGTCTTCCTGGACACAGAACAAGGTTATTTGGCCTTTCTCCCTGTGAGTAATGATCTATTTATGGACCTGTTTCTCTGGCACATTTCTCTTGACACAGTTCTCAAGAAACAGAAAAAGAATGAGTGAAACTGGGCCAAATGGCTTCCCGAGCACGGCAAATAAGATGAAGGGGCAGGTGGTTCACTCAGTTAATCAACAAATATTAACTGAGTCTCCTCTATGGAACAGCCTAGGTGCCTACCTACCAAGACGGTACAATTTGAGGAGAATCACAAGAGTCACCTAAGCTAAAGGACCTCCCTCAACAATAAAGATTCAGTTCCTAAAGATCTTAGTAACATCTTAGTCAAAATCAGTAGTCTCAGAAAAAGAAACAGAGTAATCAAAAGCAGTGAGAAGAAAAAGAAGGGGCAGGGCTGCTCCAATGTATGACAACATTCAAGACAAACTCCAGCATAGATGTATTTGGAGACACGCTTAAGAATGTATACATTGGGTTTTGTAGAAGTAACCAGTGTTGGCAGAACTATGATTCTTTGTTCATTTTTAACATGTCTGCCTCTGATGGGCGTTGCTGATATTTTGTCCGAGAGTAAGGAAAAGAGAAGGCAACTGACATTTATTGAGAAAAAACAATATGCCAGGAGATTTACAGACAGCTCAGATACTTCTTACAATAATCATATGAAGTAGGTGTTATTGGCCCATTTTCAGAGAAGAAAATTGAAGGTGAGAGAGATTAAATATTTTGCCCATGTCAAAGCTAGTAAAGCAGAACTGAAAATCATCTGCTGGACCCCAGAGCCCATGCTCAGCTCATTATTCTAGACTACGTCTCTGGGGCAGTACCAGGATATCATATTCTTTAAGCATCAAGTGGCATAATCCTTTGGGACAAGCCTTTTATCTGACCCTGTCTTGCTAAAATATGCTTCTTAAGAGCAATCATTTGGAATCTCTAACCCAGCACATTTTTGGCTCATCCTCTTGCTTCCAATGTCGAACTAAGTTGCTCCATTAGACAACAGCTTCCAGCTCTCAGCTCAGGGTAATCCCATCCACTCATGACTCTTTTGGTTCACTTACTCACTCACTTACTCTTCCATTTATTCACCCCTCCAACAAATATTTCCTGTATACTGAAACATGTCTAATTATTAAAGAAAAGGAATGTGTCTAGTTTCAGCTGTTGCCTAACAGTCATTAAGACCTCAATCAGCCTGTCCAGATCTTGCCTATTCATCCAGTTGAATTTTCCTGGTGATTTCCATCAAAATGGTTTTGGTGTCTCTAACTGTACAGAGGTATAGAGGGCATGACACCCTTACTTTATTATTGAATTTGATGCTTTCAAACCACACAGCCCTATCTGGCAAAGCTTCTCCTTCTATTTTAGGTTCACGTGAAACAGCCGATTCCTTCTGGATCAGCTCAGACCCCTTATTCAGTTGTCCTCTCCATTTTCCTTTTCTGCAAGCAGCCCCTCCCTCTACCCACCTACTTTTTAAAAATCAAGAATGAGAACCTTCTCAACTCCTCTGGATAATCTCAGACACACTACATATTAAAATGGGAACATAGAAAGCATAAAGCTTAATAGCTTTAGGTAAGCAATTTGGGGCAAACGAGGTAAAGTGATTCCCTGTATGAATGCCAAACGTTGACTCTGTTTACAATAGAACACTTCAGAGTCATCCCAAAGAGAAACACATCTGGTCTTGGGTGATTTACATCCTCAGCCAGCACGTGTATTTCCATCTGATTGATACTACATGCTTTGTTCTTCAACTGCCAAATGAATAGTAAAAAATTGAGCCTTGCATCCCTGGAAGAATTACTTCATCTCCCTTCATTTTCTATAAAATGATGGCTGATAGCGCTGAATTAGAAATAATATACTAATAAAACACTTTTGCAGAGTTTTAGAGTTTACCCTCTCACAAATTATCTCAGAACAATTCTTTATGAGTTACCCTTGTCCTCATTTTATAAACAAACAATTAAATCTAGAGAGATTAAGAAAACTCTCAGGTCACACTGTGAGTAAGTGATGTAGTCAAGGCTAAAACTCAGACCTTTTGATTGAAATCTCATACTTTCCACTACATTCCACGGTTTCCAAATGATCTTTATGTTCTCTCTCAGGAACTGGGGGTGGGAATGGGCTGCAAAGTTGTCTGGGGGGAGGGGGTGGAGTCGGGTAGTAAAGACCACAGCAAGAACTGTCCAAAATGGGAAAGATGGCAGACAAAGACAACTGCAATGGAAAGGTAGCTCTGGAGAAAAGGGGTTGAAGCCTGGGAAGCTGTCAGAGGAGAAACTACCAGGGTGAAGTCCACATGGAATAACTGTTAAGGGGAAGTTTATGTTTCATCTCCTATAATAATGGAACAATTATTCTTTTTAACCCATGTTTTAACAATATTTAAATCACCTTGATTTATAAAATATTACCCAAGGAATTGTAATGTGATGAAACTTCTTTTTGGTCAAAAGTATAATCACCGAAGTTACAGCCATTTCCTAAACACAAATTGGGAAATAATTCTCAATTTGAAGAAAAAGAAAAGTTCTCATTTCTTCCTTCTGGATGTTCAGGAGCAAGTTGACTTGAAAGCTGAATCTACCTTAAAGGTAACTTATCATTATTTTTAGGATGGAGGTGGAGTGGATCTAACACCAGGGAGAGAAAAATGAGGAAAACTTGGTGGGTAGATATTTTCTTTGCTATTGAAGGATGTGACAGTGCAGAAAAATTCCTTGACAGAAAGTTTCCCTGGGGTGGCCCTACATGCTTTCCGCGAGAACAAGAGGAAAAATAAGCCCTAGTCTCATGAATCTTCCCCTTGGATCCACTAACAACAGAGAATCTTGAATTCAAGGAAAAGGTAGAGGAACCAAGATTTATAGCAGAAGTGAGATCTGAGAGGAAGAGAGGGGAAAGATCCCCTCTTGGTGAAAGACTGGGGAATTTTCTCTGCCAGATGCCCTGTTAGAAAAGGTACTAGTGATATAATAAATTAAATTCTGATTTATTCTCTAGCGACTTTACCCTTCTTGTAACACCAGACAATCAGTTCACTCAGCTCCGAATGTTTAGATTTCTCTTCATTCAGTTCTTTTCCTATAAATTCTATTTTCTCCATGTATAAAGGTATAGAGTTTAGGTTTTTATCACTTGCCTCAAGGCTGGCTTGTCCTGAAGACTCACACAGAATGACATCCTTTAACTGGCATATTCTCTTTTACATAGTTAAACTTCCCAAGAATTTTACATTTCCTTTCAATTAGTTTTGGTAAGTTTCTTCTACATAGTTGATATTTACGTGAGTGAAAACTTCTGCTCAAAGCAAAAGAACTATGAAAAATCCAATAATTGTTCTCCAAGGAAATCCACAGAGATCAAGACCTGGCCTTGGGTGTTCAGGCAATACTGCCACACCTTTTACAGCTTCTCCAGGAGAAACTCCGGGACAACTTCAGGGCAATCCTGTCCTCCACAGAGCTGCCTCTGGTTGCTGTTCCCCAGATCACACAAATGCAACAAACCACACAGAACACTTGTGAGCACTGTACTCAGAACGGAACCTAGTAATCAGAAGTAACTTCACATTTAAAGATCCCAAGATAACAAGATTTCCTATACAAATGTACATTTCTTCAATAGTGGGTCACATATAGAGGTAAGAAGGTGCACATGCTAAATACTTTTAGTTTTCCAATCTTATTTTCCTTATAAGTACACAGTCTGCATCCAATTTGCTCATTTTGTTGTAGCGCTATACAAACGAGTCTCTATATAAAATGAAGCTAGATTTCTTGGGCATCACTTAATTTCGTCTTCTTCCACATGAGCTGTACCCCTTAGCCTGGCCAACTGGCCCCACATAGCTAAAGGGAGGCAGAATTTGGCTCAATCTGTTTAGTGTTTCAAGTTGTCTGCAATGAAATGATCTCTTTCCTGCAGGAGTAAGCTCAGTAGCATGTGCCCCGCCCACCAGAGCCCCCTGTGTCTGAGAGCCAGTGGTTGCAACTGAGACACCTCTGCCTCTTTCAGAGCAATCCTCTTCGACCACTCCCTACCTTGGGCCTCATTTCCCAGCATACATTCCCAGATCTGCCCAGCTCTGGGTCTCTGGAACTATCTCACATTTTTAGATGTTTTCTCACTCTCCTGCCTTTTGGAGTTGGTTTGGACTTGATTTCTACTGGTTTCTTAGATCTACCCTCAAGGTGCTAATTATTCTTTACATTTTAATTCATTTATTCAATAAATTTGAATTAAATTTATAGAATGTGACAGGCACTCTTCTAAGTCTTGGGGATATAAAAATGGACAAAACATGCAGAACCCCTCATCTTGTGATGCTTACATTCTAGTAGGAGACAGACTACAAATAGATAAACAAGTAAACATATATTAAAAAGCAAGGTGGTTAAAAAGAAGCACGGTGGTAATCAATACTAATGAAGAAATTTAAAGCAGAATAAAGAGTTAACGATGAATGGGCTGGGTATTTTAGACAAAGCAACCAGGGAAGGCTTATGTGATGACATGTGAGCAGGTGTATGAAGTGGAGAGAAAGAGAGATATGTAGATTTTTGCAAAGCAGGCATTCCAGACTGAGCTAACAGCTGGTGCAAAGGTCCTGAGATGAAAGTATATCTGAGTGCTTGATATGCACCAAGGTTACCTTCTCTGCCTCAGCTCTCATGATCCTGGCCAACCACAGCTCAGATCCAATCAGATTCTATCTTGGGTACATCTATTATGGTCAACAACAAGAGGAAGGAATGGGGCCCTGGTGCTGAAAAGGAGAGGCTGGACAGCTTCTTGTTATATAGTGTGAAAGGGGAGACTCCAGCACTGAGTGAGTGACTGGATTCTTGCCATCCACACTTCAGGTTCTATGAGTCTATGCAAGCATACATATATGTCTACATCTAGATAATCTACCAGTACTGCTGAGGAAAGTGAGACTTAAAGCATGTATTTAACTAGGAATGATTAATAAGGCTGTCTTCATGTTTCAAAAAGGCACACACATTTTCATCAATTCCCAAGCATTTCCATGAAAGTAGAATAATGCAAAGAAAGAGGGCTAACACTCATTATTTAAAGCAGGGCTTCAACGTGTTGACCAAACCCCTCAATTTTCCCACCTCTTGCTATTCTCCAGAATTCCATGGTTCACCTCTGAAGGTGATATTATGACAAAGACTTGACAAAGTTTGGGAGTTACCAGCATAATGAGTCATATTTTCAGATGTTTGGTTTAAGTCTTATTTTTTAAAAAGAAGGAGGTTAGAGTGTTATGAAAGAAAATGTGACAACCCAGTAAAACTTGACATCTAAGTGGTTCTGAAGGCTCTATCTGTTATACATCTTGTGTATCATAAATAATGAATAATAGTAGCTACAATTTCCTTAGTCCTTATTATGTCCTAAACTCTATGTTAAAGCAAGTAATTCATATATTCCTTACAAAATCTCTTTTGGGGCCGGAGCGCTTTTACTATCTCCATTTCACAGATGAGAGATCTGAGACTTAAGAGAGACCAAGGGATTGGCCTGGCATCACAATTTAAGTGAATGGCAGAGCTGGAATTAGAACCCAGGTCCATCTGACCCCATAGTCCAAGCTGTTAACCCACCACGTGACCCTGCCACCATAGCAGTGAAGGATAATTAGAGTATGCATGCCCCCATCATGGAGAAAAATCAGTTAATATAAGGAAGAGTTCATGCCTTGATTAAACTTGGAAGGTAAAACGCACTTATTTTGGAACTCATTCCTTAAAGTTCAAGATGGCAAGAAACAAAACTGAAAATTAAATCTCTGCTAATATGTCTATAGAAGAACACTCTCTTTAGGTAATGTGGCCACCATCCCATCTCAACATGGTCAGACTGTTGCCTAACTTCAAAGTGTTACTGAAATGGGAGACTATCAGGCCATGCAGGAGGCAAAGATGGAGCTTGGGCAGGGGTTAGACAGGCAGGGAGGATGAGGGTGGGGAGGCAGTACCCGCAGTAGCTTGAGGGTGACCATATTTACATAAAGCGTGAGTTTCAATTTGCTAGAGAGTCACTGGTCAAGCTAGTGTGTGTGAAGTGAGTTCCCTTGTTCCCTCTTCTGGATGTGAGGGCTGTTTTGTAGTCAGGTGTGATGGAATCAGCACTGGCTTAATAGGTTGGAAACCAGCCTGTCCTCCCAGCCTCTCCAATCACCAGCTATGGGACCTTGGACAAGTCACTTAACCTCGATGGACCTCAATTTTCTCACCTAGAAAAATAAAAACAATTGAAATAGACTAGCCCTTCCAGCAATTCCGTGAATCAAGGAGAATTTACAGCTGTTGCCATTTATTAAGTTCAAATTAAGTCCCCTCATTATTTTATCTCTTGCTAAATAGACGGTGAGCTCCAGAAAAGCACATGGTATACTTGGTGGCTCCTAGAAAGAGCTCAGAAAATTCCTCATTGACGATATCTACAAAATATATATGAGGACAGACGGCCAAAGGACCCTAGGATATGTCAGCTGAGCTCTATTTTAGGATGGAAAGCAGCATTCATCCTATTCATACAACAGTAATATTTACCAAATGCTTATTAATCTAAAGAAATTGTTTTCATTTGAAACTGTAACTAAAAGTAAATGATAAAATAATATCTAAAGTATAACCCCACCTTTAAAGAAAAAAGAATAGCATATGTAAATGTTAATGGACCAAGAATGGAGGAACAACTGACAGTGGTTTTCTGGGGAAGAGGCTGGGGCAGAAATATGACGGATTTTTACTTTCTACACCATGCACTTCATTATATCTGCATTTTGTATAACACTGCAGTACATATATAATTGGTTTGGTTTTTTGATTCCTAAAATACTCTAATTGCTCCAAACTAGCCCGGCTAGGAATTGTGTCACGTTACAAGTCAGCCCATGTAAAACACTAAACCCAAAAGATTTTCTCAAACCTAGAGATATTGCCTTACATTTACAATGAGGGGAAAAAAAGACAGATAATGTTTTTTTTCCAGTTAATACAAGTGTGAATGAAAAGCTCTTACATTTTTTTTCAGTTCCTGTGACCCCCAGGAGAGAAGGCTGTGGGCTGATTATTAGAGCATTTGAGTGTGTGGGTTTGCCTGGAAGCGACCGCTAGCAAAGACTGGGAGATGGGAATAATGATAAAGCATGCTCAGCTCGTAGAGCTCTGAGCTGAACAGCATTACTCTCAACCAGATTTTATTTCTTGTTAATTATATCTGATTCCACTTGACTGCTGATTTCATTGAATGTAAAATGTTCGGCGTGGGGGTCAGGGCTCCATGCTACTCATCAGAAACGTCAATAAGAAAAGCACCCCAGGGCTTCCCTGGTGGCGCAGTGGTTAAGAATCCGCCTGCCAACACAGGGGACATGGGTTCGAGCCCTGGTCCGGGAAGATCCCACACGCTGCGGAGCAACTATGCCCCTGCGCCACAACTACTGAGCCTGCACTCTAAAGCCCACGAGCCAGGACTACTGGGCCTGCAAGCCGCAACTACTGAAGGGAAGCACCGCGATGAGAAGCCCACGCACCGCAACAAAGAGTAGCCCCACTCGCTGCAACTAGAGGAAGCCCACGCGCAGCAACGAAGACCCAATGCAGCCAAAAATAATAAATAAATAAAATAAATAAATTTATATAAAAAAAAACACCCCGAAACCCTGTCAGCTGTGCAAATACACTACCCCTCATCATGACAGATTTGCTCCAGTAATTATGATCACCTTTTCATCAGTCTGCGTCTGTGAGCATTTCTGAAGCACTTGATGCCATGATACCCAAAGAAAACACCTTCTCTAACATAATGAAGGTAATATAAAATATGTGCTTTCATGTCACGTAAAAATTTATGATATTCACACAAAGAGGGGTATTTATTTCCTATGCGTATACACCTCTGCTTTCTGTTGTTATTGATGAATAGGAAAAGACAAATGTACCATACAAGGAGGAAATAATAGCAGGAAT
>NW_006783829.1:955857-963749 GCF_000442215.2 Lipotes vexillifer
GCAGGAATGGGAGCTAACTGCTGATTTTCCATTCAGCAAACCCAGACAAGCCGCTGAAGCCCTGCACCTAAGGCTTCAGTGATGGCAGGAGGTGACAAGGTGATCTGTCATCCCAAGCCTTGGAGAAGCAGAAGGATGAAGTGGGATGGGCACAGTCTTTGAACTCAGACGTGGGTTTGAATCCAGCTCCAGCTTTGAGAGCTTGGGTAAACTAACTCACCTTTCTGAGACTTGCTTTGCTCAGCTGTCAAATGGAAAGATGAATACCTATTCCAGCATGCTGTAGAAATTAATGAAATAATATATGTAAAGCCCATTCTAGACTTGAGAGCAGTGCCTTGGATGGTACTTAGTAGATATCCCCTCAAAATTTCCTCTCTTTTTCTCCTTTCCATTAATGTTTCTTTTCCTTCCTTTCCTAGTTTTGGGGCAGAAATGGCCAATTTTTTTAATCTTCTGACTTCAAATCTTCAAAATAGGACAGCAGTGCCATAAGCCAAGACCCACCAAGTTGATGAGTAGAATAATTTTCTCCTTTTTCCATTTTGTGTCTTCAAAAAAATCAAAAATATAGACATATATAAACAACCACATACATAAACTTATAAATGAAGACAATCTCTACATTGTCCCTTGGTCCTGAGGTAGATAGATGATAGATAGATAGATGGATAATAGAGCTTCTTTCAAGAGCTTCTTTCAACTTTTATTTTTTCCTTTTGGTCTTGCTTTTATGCTGTGAATGTAACATTTACTAATTAGCAGATCAGCCAGGTCATGAAACGTTTATTAACAGCTCATACCACCATGTTAAATGTTGTTTCCTTTGATATTTTCAGTTAGGACCCTTGACTTGCACAGTGTAACTGCATTCTTACACCAATGATGAAGGCTAGGAAGTGGAAATAACAGAGCCAGGACTAAGGTGAGGCCAGAAAGGTACTTACATTGGGCACAAAATGTAAAGGGGTGACCAAAAACTCAGTAATCAAGATAAACAATATTTTAATGCAATATTTTAAAAAATTAAATTAATGCAAAAAATCCATGATGAATAAAACCTCAAAATTTTAAATAAAGACAGAAACCAACCCTGCAATTACATGACTCTGCCTCCCTAAGCTCACCCTGATCTAGGTCCTGGGTAGACGCTGCATCTGAAATCAGGAGCTGGGGTTCTGGTCTTCGTTCTTACACTACTTAGCTCAGGCGAGTCACTGAACCTCTCTGGTTCTCAGTCTCCTCATCTTGTTTCACTTAAAAGTCTGATTAAAAAATTTCCAGTGAACTTCTGAACTTGAAAATTCTATGATTTTCTATAATGTGAAGCTGCATGACTGGGGCATCAGCAATGACTCAAGAGGACAAGATTCATTCACTGTCAGTCATTCAATCCAAAAATGAATTACAATCAATCCAATCAATTGCTATGTGACAAGCACTATGAAAGGTGCTGAAAATGCAAAGTTGAGGACAATAGAAATACATAGAAAGGGAAGCCAACCCTACTTACTGCTAAAAGGTCAGGACAACCTTCCCTTGGAAGTGACTTTGACCTAAAGGACCAAAGGAGTTAGGCAGGGGAAGGCAAGGAGGAAATTCCAGAAAGAGAGAACAGCATGGCCAAAGACCAAAAGGTGAGAAAGAAAAATCTCAGTTGGGGAAATGTAATAAATTTAATCTGGCTGAAACATAAATAGGATGGATGAAACAAGCAAACAAAAATCAGTCTTTGATTACAGAGCAATAATAAAAGTATTTGGCAGAGTGTAATGCAAAAAGCACTGGGTTATGTTCAAACCTAAGCTCTAGTCACTGACCTGTTGCCAACTAGCTAGATGATGGAGCTTCCATATCCACTGGGGATTCTATTTTAGAACACAGTACAAACTTTTCTAAGAAGGAGAAAGGCTTCTAACTCTCAAAGAATGATGCAAACCTCACATTTGAGATATTTAAAGTTTACATCCCCCAGTACCAAAGCAGTGCTGTAATTAATACATGTAGTCACTTCCCTGAAAACAACTTGCTAAACAGCTAAGTACCTGTTGTGTGATGAACTGAGGCTGAAGAATGAGAGGACCAGCCTAAGGCAAGCAAACTTTCATCTTCCCAGACAGGCACAAGGAGGAGGCAACTAGGCAAATGTTATAGGCAGACACACCTAGGCTTATGACGGTAGAGTTGGTCTGCCCCTGCATGTTTATGTTGGTTGATTTAATTCCTGCACTTATGAAAACAGGATTAGAGCCAGCTATTTATTGACCAACCAAAATAATTTTTTAAACAAACACTGAGGCACACAACCGCTAGAGTCCTGAAAATAAAGTCAAAATTTTATTCTTAACCTGACTGTTGTCACACACAATACCTACCATTTACTGAGCACTTACTCTGTGCCAAGATTTACAAATGTTAACTCATATAATGCCCACAGTTCTATGTGATGTGTTAAGATGGTTATCTCCGTCTTAAGAGCAAGAGTAATTTGAGGCACAGAGAAGTAAACTGTGTGCCCAAAGCTGCATAGTTGATAAGCAGCAGAGCCAAAATTCAAATAGAACCTATCTAGCCCCAGAGTCTGCACCCTTGGCCACTGTGCTACACAGACAAGGTTCATCATCTACACGTCCCAGTGACACCTTAGCGCGCGGCACTCAGAGGCTCCTTATGTTTCCAGGACTCTCAAAGATCTGAGCTCTCTGTGCTTTGGTAAGCACCTCCGTCATTTAGTTCTGGGGGAGAAGAGCATGAATCCATCTTTCCACGCTCTGGGAGAGAGGCATCCTTTCTCCACCATCTCTTCTCTCCTGCTCTCATTTCCCACATGTTTTTCTCCTCAGACACCGGCTCTACCCATCTGCTCCCCATTGATAAAAACTGCATTTGAGGCTCGCTGTTCCTTCCCCCTATGGTATCCTAGCTCCTTCCCCCACCCGAACTCATAAATGACTGACAGGAAAGTCTTGCCTGGATCTTCGTACCTCCCGTTCCCCACTGAATTCCCTGAGATACGGCTTCTGAGCATGTGCTGTACTAAAACTGCTTTCTCGATGCTCACCAGGAAACTCCTTTTCATTGCCTTTTTTTTTTTTTTTCCAGTTCCCTACTTTCAATCTTTTCAACCTCTCTGCACTTAAAATCATCCTGGTAATTTATACCTTGGATGCGGAGAAGGAGTTTGTAGGATTATTAAAATGGGCTTGGTGACCTGGTTCTGCCACTTCCCGGTCTGGTAATTTTGGACAAGCTATTGGAATCTCTCTGTCTGGGCTGCCTTGGCTGTCAAATGGAGAAGAGAACTGCAGGTGGTGTGGGGATTGAATGAGATTCCACATGTAGGCACTCACACAAGGCCTGGCACATAGGTAGGATTGCTTCTGTGAAATCTGACCACTCCTCATGATTCTCTGAGGCCTTTACTTTCACTCCAGTTTCTTCCCATATTGTCTGAGTATTCTACGGTACCCGTTTCTCTCCTTAACCCCTATATTTTGCTAAATGCTGAGATTTAGTCTTTGGCTCTATGGTCCCCTGCTCCCCATCCTCTCCCTTAATCAAAACAGTAGTTGGTATTTACTGTGAAATCACTACATGCTGGAATCTGTACTATGTGCTTTCCAGGATGTTCCAGTGTTACCCCAAAATCAGTTCCCCACAAAACAGCATTGAGCCTTTCACTTTTCTGAGCTAACCTTTCTCCTCATTCCTCTGCCACCCTTCATCCAGCTACCAAAGTTCAAACCCAAAGTGCTATCTTTGGTACCCCTCTTTTACCCCTGTAGTCAACCTGAAACAAATTCTCATGTTTTATCCATTCTGAAATCTCTTATTGGGATTTTAAGATGGCAACTCAACAAGCTGAAGCTGTACATTTAAGATTTTCCACTTCCAAAAAAATTAAGAAACAACAAAAAAATTATTTTTTGCACTGACAAAAAAAAAAAAAAAAAAAAAATTTTTTTTTGCCCTAAAAAAAAAAAAAAAAAAAAATTTTTTTTTGCCCTAAAAAAAAAAAAAAAAAAAAATTTTTTTTTGCCCTAAAAAAAAAAAAAAAAAAAAATTTTTTTTTGCCCTAAAAAAAAAAAAAAAAAAAAATTTTTTTTTGCCCTAAAAAAAAAAAAAAAAAAAAATTTTTTTTTGCCCTAAAAAAAAAAAAAAAAAAAAATTTTTTTTTGCCCTAAAAAAAAAAAAAAAAAAAAATTTTTTTTTGCCCTAAAAAAAAAAAAAAAAAAAAATTTTTTTTTGCCCTAAAAAAAAAAAAAAAAAAAAATTTTTTTTTGCCCTAAAAAAAAAAAAAAAAAAAAATTATTTTTTGCACTGACAAAAAAAAAAAAAAAAAAAAAAAGATTGGAACTCAATACACTCAGGTTTGGCTCAGTAAGGGACCCAGTTCCTAGGGCTGCATGTTTGAAAATGGGAACATGGGTGGTCTGGCCCTTATCTCAGGATGCCAAGATGCTACGAGCTCTTTAAATGAGACACTGTGGCTTCCAAACTCCCAGGCCACAGATTATCTTAAAAGTTTGAGCAAAGCATATGAAATCAGGACGTTCTGACAAGTAAGGGGGGAGAAAAAGAGAATTCACATTTACTGCCAGCTTACTATGAATCAGGAACTGTGCTAAATGCTGTTGCTACCAAGATGAGCCAATAATATAATTTTTAGATATAACAAATGTGATGTCACAATGTTGCTTTCTTAATGGCACTTCACAGGACAGTTTTTCATAAAGGCAGTTTTCCTGGGTCATTTTGTCACTGATCTCCCGAATGCTGATCACCTTGGAGAAACGGAAGCCATGATTTAGCTGCTACTGTTCTAATGCAGGAATCATTGCTTCATGACTGGATTTCCTCATTCATTAATTTAATCATTCATTCCACAAATATTTATTGAGTCCCTATTCTGTACCAAGCCTGTAATGAATGCTGGAGATGCAGCTGTGAATGTCTTTCCTTCCAAACACAGGAAAGAGAGCTACGCAAGTGAATTCTAGAAAAGTAGAGGGTAGTATGGGAACACACAGAGGAGGCCTCTTAGATTAGCAAGGTTGACTTTCTCACTTGTTTCCCGGACATATCTTCTCCTCTCCACCCCCATTGCCACCATCCTCATCATTTCACGCCTGTATTTCCACAATAAGCTCCTTGCCTCCAGTCTCACCGCCTCCAATCCATCCTCCACACTGTGGTCACAGCTATCTTTCTCTGATGCAAATCTGATTATGTCTCAAACTCTCCCAACCTGCAAACTCTTTCCCAGCCTTTCAGATAAAACTGAAGCTCCTTTGCTTGGGATATTTCCATTCACAGTTGATCTCTGCTTATTTCTCTGGCCTGATGGTTTGCTACTCCACAGAGCTAAGAACCCACACCTCTCACTTCAGCCACACAGAACAACTTCCAGTTCTCAGATAGCTTCTTTTCTGCCTGGAAAGCCCTTCTCTTCTTGTCTTTCAAGACTTAGGTCACCTCAACCACCCTAAGAAACCTTCTTGATCTTCTTAATCTCCTTTAGGTGGATGCCCTCCCTTTGTGCTTCCATAGCATCTTGGGCATATCCCTATCCAAACACTTACTCCACAGCATTAGTTGTTAATTAGTGTCACCTAGCTGCTGTTCATTTCTGTATCCACACTCTAGTACCCTGTGCTCTAGCCACGTGGGACGGCTCATAGTTACCCTAACTCATTAGGCACACTCACGTTTCCTCTGTTGGAATGTCCTTTCTATCCTTATCTACCTGTTAAAAACTATTCACTTTTCAAAAATATCTCAAAGACCGTCTGGTCAAATCCCATAGGGGAAGAAAAAAAATCACTTACATGTCTACTATTTGCACTTGATTTACCCTACAACTATAACAGTTAATCAGACTGCATCATAGTTAGCTAAATACCTGTTTCCCCATCCTTGAAAGCTCAGACTATTTTTTACTTCCTTGTGTTTTTCTTTCTCCAGACTCCAGCACATAGTAAGTGCTGATGTGTGTTTTCTGAATGTTGAGAAAAGGCCAGGAGGGAGAATGGAATATATGCCATGCATGTTAAGAGCTCACAGGACAGTACAAACCTATCTTACTCTCTAGTTATTTCATATGTGTTAATTCTGTATTGACAACTAGATTATAAACACTTTAGGGGCCAGAACAATGTTATACATTATTATATGAACTTCGATGCTAAATATGGGATAGCTGGTCAATAAAAACTTGAAAATAGACTCTGAATATAATCAAAATGAATTGAACTTGCAGATGTAGGAAGAGGAAATACATCATAAAGAAAGAAAATAGAGCTCTAGTAAAAAGCAAAAAAAAAAATCTTAATCTTTTCTTGCCAAGATTTGCATTGAAAATGATGTGAATATTCACGATGCAATAAAAAGGGACATATGCTGACAATTATATTTAAACCCCCACTAGGCCAATTTCAACTTGAAAATATTTCTGGATAGGTCTTTACTTCACCAGTTGTTTGAAAAAAGAAAAAAAAAAAACTTCAGATTTCCATCTTACTGAATGCTTTTTAAAAATTATAAAAGTGAAGCTGTTTTAATAATATGCATCCCTTTCCAATTCCCCTCTTTTTTTTTTTTTTTTTCTTTTCTCAATAACTTCTTCACCTTTGGCAATGTTGACTTACGAGTCAAGGTCTCTCTCATAAGTGAACTTTCTTAATTAACCTCATGTACATCATGCTTTCTCCCACTTAAAAGAAGTTACAAAATGTTTAAAATTAAAAAAGGTCCCCAGAGCAGCAGTGAGATGGCCTCTGCAAGTCATCTTAAAGTGAAGAGAATACTCCCTGGCAACCCATAGTCACAAGTACTGGATCTGAGCTTCTAGTGTTTCCTTCTGTCAGCATCAACTTGGCTTACAGGCTCCCCACACACACGTCTCTTACAAATTCAAGCCTCTTAAGGTACAGAACCCACCCACCCCCCAAATATACCTGTCTGCCTACCCCACCTTCCAGGTGTGAACAAAACGCCAAAACAGAATTGAACATGGTATTTCCTAGACTTACAGAACTAATTTGTGATTGTGCTCAAGGTTAGCTCAGGAATAGTCAAGTCTTCTATTCTCCAGATGTGACGTTCCAGAAATCTCCAAATTAGAGTCTCACCCGATGAATAAAAGCCACCAAACACAGGAGAAGTAAGAGAAGGGGTAGAGGAATTCAGTGAAGGTTGCAAGGGTACCTTGCTTCCCACTCAACCTCTTCTCGCCTCAATTGGCCTCTAGCGGCTCCTCTCCTAAATAGCCATCATCTGGCCCTCTTCCAATCCCCTTTGTCCCAGTCCTGGACTCCTCACACGCTGACCAGGCTCTGCTGTTTCAAAGGACTATTAGATTTGAGGCGATTCCCAGGTGCCAGCAGGCGCTCCGCACTCTGAGACCCCACCCCAATGCAACTGGCATTTTAGGGAATCCTTGTCTCGGGACCTCTTCCCTGGGACCGAAGAGAGATTCAGAACGGTGCCTGTCCACCAGCTAGATACCAGGCTGCAGAGAATCTCTCCCACGAAAGAGGTTAAAAGGGAATACGGTATCCCCACAAAGAAAAATAACCCAGAATCCTCCACATATTCCACATGTTTGTGTCATAAAACCCCGGGGCAAAAATAAAGCCCCAGCCACGCCACAGCAGCCCAGCCCAGCTCCCAAGGCTGCCGCCTCGGTGTGCGTGAAGACAGCACCTTCCCGAGGGAGGAGAGATCCCGGCGCCCAGCGTTTCCAGAAGGTGATTATGGCAAAGCCTTTTAGTAACTCATCACTCATCCCCGCACTGGCCCGAGCCTCCCCCCGGCTCCCGTGGCACGGGTGCTGAATGAGAAAGCCAGAGGCTGCCCCTCCAATTCTCCAGGCGACACCCGCCCCCCCCCCC
>NW_006783829.1:963908-1045574 GCF_000442215.2 Lipotes vexillifer
CCCCCCCCCCCCAAACTACGAGGCGCCTAGGCTGCGGGGTGGGGGAGGAAGAAAGGATGACAGGTGCCCACGCCTGAGGGAAAATCAAGGCCACGCTTACAGCCAGGGCTGAGAAATCCCTACCCCCGCCCGGGCGGGAGGACTTGGCCCCAGCCACCTGCAGGGCGCCCCCGCCCGCACGCCGGCTCCCGGCTCAGCCTGTAACGCAGCCAGGAGAGTGGAACGGGACGGAGGGAGCTTCCACGCCCCCTTTGTCTCCACGTTTCCCAAATGACAGGGGAGGAAAGTTTACAAGCAGGGAGGGTGTAGCTTTCCGCTGGGTCAATCTGACACCTCGCAGGAGACGACCCTTACTGGGATCGCCCTCTTCCACTGCACAGCCCCTGCGCCGCTTTCATCTGCACCTTAATGCCCGCAAGCTGGGTTTGGGCCACCTGAGCCGCAGCTTCCAGCGGGGAACCTGACCCGGCCGCCCCGGCGTCCCGGAGCTGCCCGCGGTTGCGGGCGCCCCACTCACCTCTCTCAGCTGACCCTTCTCCCGTGCGCCCTACTGGGCCGTCCGGCTACCGGCAGCGAGGTGCATTCAAGCAGCGGTCGGAGACCCGCTTCCCGGGCTCTGCTGCATTCCGCCTGCGTGGGAGATCCAACCGGCGAGCGCGCGGCGCGGGCGTGTACGCGTGTGTTTGTGCGAGTGTGTGTGTGTGTGTGTGTGTGTGAGAGAGAGAGTGTGTGTGTGTGTGCGCGCGCGCGTGGGGCGGGGAGCGCGGGATCACGGATCCCCCTCAGCGCCCATCCCGCTCTCTGCCTCCTCCTCCGCCTCCTCCTTGAGCTGCAGCTAGCACAGGGTCCAGGTTTCAGGATCTCCTGTTTGTTTAATGAAAGGAAGGAGCAAAAGGCTGGCAGGCGAGGGGGGCGGAGGGGGGCGCGAGAGAGGAGGGGGAGGGCGCCGGGCTGCGCATGCTCAGAGGGGGACCCTGAGCGCTCACTCCCGAGCGCAGGCAGAGCGAGGAGAGCTTGGGTTGGAGGCGAGCTAGGCTCTGCCCCTCGGAGCCGCAGGGGGCTCGGCGGGGTTCCCGGAAGGCAGCTGGGAAACCCAACCGCAAAGGTGCGCCCTGCGTGGGGACTCCCTGGCGCCCGCGGTGCGGGAAGCCGGTGGCGGGATCCCGACCCATCCTTGGAGACAGTTTCAGCTCCGAGTCCTCGCAACGCCTGGCTCTCCTCTCCGTGAATTTTTAGTGCTTGGCCGGGGCTCCCGTGGACCGCTCTGTGGCCTCTGCGCTGCGGGGCACCCGGGTGCGCGTCCCTAGTAGTCCAGGAGGAACCACAGGTCGAATCTGAACTAAAACCAGTTTCCTGATCCGCGCTTCTTTTTTCCCTCTCCCAACTTCCACTCTGTGAAGAGCAGAAAGAGGCAACTGTCTCCTCGGGTCCACAAACAGGTTTGCTGGGGCGAGGGTGGGGAGGGGCCCACGAAACCCTCTTCCAAGAACAAAGCGGAAGTGGAAGGAAGGTGAGTCTTGGAGGGCTCCATACTCAGTCTCCTTTGGTGACAGGGTTAGATGGAAGAGACATTTGCTCTATTCAAGAAGGCCAAAAGAACAATAGAGCCATTGTCCCCTTGCCTCGAATGCCAAAGCGCAAAAGCAATCGTTCGCAAGTGGGGATTCTGGCTACTTGGTAAAGTGGAAGGACTGTCAACGCGAAGAAAGTCCAGTAAGAGAACCTGAGCCCGCTATGGCGATGGCGCAGTAACCTGAGGCCAGGGGAGATGCTGCCTGAGAGGCTTTGCTGGGTGAGAGGCTTTGCGAGCGAAGTGGAAACTCTTTTTGGTGAGATTGTTCTATGAGCAAAAACAAGCCAGTGGTTAGGACACATTCAAGAGCTTCCGTTTTCAACCTCCTCCGTGTTTGACCACCCTGTCTTTCCCACCCCCCCATTTTCTCTCCTTCAGAAGAAAAGCCATCCCAAGCAGGGAACTCCCTGTAAAGATATTATTGCCTCCTGTTTGTTCAGTTTTGGTCCCTCCAGAAAAGGACTACCTTTTGGTCACCCCAGCATTGGTGGGATATAAGACAGCCTACTCTGTGCAAATCTTTTCCAAGCTTTCATTAAAGTTCACCTCTGAGCATTTCCACTATGTACTGCAGACGAGCAGATGCCTTCCTGCTGCACTCTGACCCCTGTCCCATTCATCTTCCCAATAATAATGCCAAGTGACACTAGAACAGCAGGACAATTAGATAAAACCCTAGAGCACACCCAGAGGAGAGAAAACAGCGTGTCTAAATACCACCAACAAAAGCAAAGTTTAGGAGAAAAGACATAGAAAAAGGAAGGAAAATAAAGATGAGAAAGGGGAAGGTTTAAATAGTGCAAGTGCCCTGAGTGTTAGTGGTTGGTTCCTTCTCTCCACAGCTCCTTGAAAGGAGTAGAATTGCAGCATCTCTTTGCTTGAAGAACAGTGAGTCTGAGTGTCTACCAGGTAGGGGAGATCAGCTTCTTCTGAAAAACAGCAGAGTCCCTAGAGTGAAGCACTCACAGTTCTTGGGGCTCCTACTTCCATGCCTGTTTTTTTTCTCAGGCCTTCCCTTGGGCACCAAGCTTCTTGGAAGGCATCCAAGACAGATCTGCTTGTTACCACTTTCCCTTCAGAACAGTGAATAGCATTCACTGGAATTTCAGGGTGTTGGTGTAGGCAGGGCCTTGA
Source organism: Lipotes vexillifer (assembly GCF_000442215.2). Lineage (NCBI taxonomy): Eukaryota > Metazoa > Chordata > Mammalia > Artiodactyla > Lipotidae > Lipotes > Lipotes vexillifer. Next base: position 966,616 of record NW_006783829.1, read on the forward strand.
GGCAGAAAGCCATTCTCCCTGCCCTGGCATTGTGTAAGCCTGAGATGAGTGAGGGCTCTGAACCCAAGAAGTGGTGGACCTGGAACAGAGAGGTGGGGTGGGGGTGAGTGCAGGTCTCAACTCTGTGGCTCTGTCAGTAAGACAGTACTGAGGCTCTTCCTCCAACAACGGTAACTGTCCAGGGCTACCTGGCCAAGAAGCACTCTCTCCTCTGTCTGAGCCCGGCCTTGGGTAAGGAGGAAAGGCATGCCGCTCCCCTCGATGCCCAGGGACACTATCATGACCAACAAGGTCAAGGAGACTTTATAAATCTGGAATTGCAAATTAGGTGGAATCTCTTTATGGTGCTGCTATAAGAGAGTGAAGCGATTTTTACTGCTTGTGGAGAGTGGGGGAAGCACCGGGGACACTAAATAAGATGATGTACATAAAACACTTATCACAGTGCCTATTGCATAGCAACTCTCTGTAACTTTTATTAATTTGGTTGTTAACATTTTCATTATTACGATCTTTTCCCCTTTTTCCTAAGCTTAAACAAATAAGACAGATGAACCCAGATGCCTTCCAATTTTCCTTGTGGCTTCCTCCATGGCCCCTCACACATCACCCTGATCACTGATGTATTCAAATCCATGAAATGAAAAGCATGCTATAAAGCTGTGTGGCAGTGTGAATGGTGAATAACCCCAACTCTCACCCTCCACACTCAGGTCCAGAGGCAAGTGGGAGACAGCAAGTGTTTGCAGTAACACACGCCCCCCCCAGCACTTTTTGCCACTCACACCTCACAGGGATTAAGGACCCCTCCTGCCTGGCACTCAGCGTCTCTTGCTATAAAGCCCCAGGGACATTGGCTCACCAGGCTGTGTGTTTTCACTTTTTTTTTTTTTTGCCTTCCTTCTAATTTTAGCCATCTAATGTGTTACTCCTCCTAGGTAGTAGAATGCCCGGAGCCAGTTAATATGCACACATCTGCAGATGGTTTTGTTTTGTTTTTAAATTTTATTTATTTATTTTTGGCTGCATTGGGTCTTCGTTGATGCGTGTGGGCTTTCTCTAGTTGCGGTGAGTGGGGGCTACTCTTCGTTGCAGTGCGCGGGCTTCTCATTGTGGTGGCTTCTCTTGTTGCAGAGCATGGGCTCTAGGTATGCAGGCTTCAGTAGTTGTGACACATGGGCTCAGTAGTTGTGGCTCAGATGGTTTTGAAAGAAATTAATGGTAAGAATATCAAAGGCTGCAGGTATTTTCAATGCTCCTTAAGTTCAGATTTCAGACTTAGCATTCATCCCCCTACCTAGTGGACAATTCCTAAACTTTGCACCTCTCTCTACCAACATACAAACACGTCTAATGGCCTCACCTCCTATATCAGCAAAATAACCTAGTATTGTGGCCTGGCTATGTATGAAATTTTTTAGAGAGCTAGCTATTAACTTTTTAAGAGAACTAGCTGTTCAGAATATAGTATCAATACAAAAAATTTAAAATTAATAAAACCCAGTAATAGATATAATGTTTGAACCTAAAACTCTCCCAAACTATGAATGCTATAGTGATATCTCAGTTCTTAGAAAATCATATGAAAGTAATTCCATTAGGTTAGGTATTGCTGAAATAATATAATAACTCTATGGTGATGCAGTATGTGCAAAAGTTGTGCTCTGAATATTGTCTCATAATTACAAGACACAGTGTTTGAATTGCATTCTAACTATAATTTTGGTCATTTTCAAATACCACCCTGAGACAAACAGATTTATAATTTTTCTTCTTGTAAAAATTCCATATATGGTTCACTAAAAAATGTTAAGCCACAACTGTAAGGGCTAAACTAGTGATTATTATAAGAATGAAAATGTGTCCAGGAATATCAAAAACTGTCATAAAACTATCCCCATAACCCTTTCCAAGTACTCTTATTGTCATTCTTAACACATCAAGTCCTTTTTTATGTCTGACTTGCCACCACCTAGGTTGGTTTGAGCCATTCAGGGCAGGGGTTTATTCTTTTTTATGCCCCTGATGCCTCAAGAAAGGAAGCAAGTGGTATACCTTCAGTAAATGTTTAAGGAGTGAATGAATAAATACACAGCCCAAAATAAATTTCTGTGCCTAAAATGTTGACTTTGAAAAAAGACTTCCAAGTTCTGTGACACTTGGTACTCTTCATAGATGATGAAGTCAAAAGACACAGTTTTTTAAGGTTTTGTGTATGTGATTATCTAAAACTGGAAGTTGGATGAGAAAGGCAAAACAGCTTTCTGGAGATAGTTTTTATCCCCTTGGAAACATATACATCAAGCCCATTCTAATTTTTCTGGTTCGGAAAGAGAATGCATTTTGGCTCAAAGTGCATTATTATTCAAAGGATAGCTTCGTTCTGGCCAACTTAATCCAGCCAGAATAATGTTCTAATTTATTTAACTTTTGCCCTAAGTAGGATGAAATAGTTGAGGCAATAGTGCTTAGAACTCTTTCTCTTCAAAAGAAATCATTCAAAACGTGAAAAGGACCACCCCCAGGATCTCACCCCCAGCACTCCTGTCATTATTGTCTTGAGTGAACGGAACCAGTGAGAAGTTGGTTCTGTTTTCACGGATGGGAATCTAGGGACAGGGACTGGGTGGGGAGGGGGAGACTAAATTGTAAAAGGTCTCAGCTCTGATCACAACTCCCCTGAGCCAGGTGTAGAAGAATGGGGGTACCAGCTGATTGGTATTAGAGTGATCTTTTCTCTTGTATTCATGAACCCAGTAAGAGTTTCTTGAGAATGTGCTCAGGGAGAGAGAAAGATCCCAAGACATAAGCCGCAGTCCTTTACAACCCTGCCTCAGAAGCAACACACCATCACTTCTGCCGCATTCTATCCATCACACAGACTAGTCCTGCTACTCTCCTCAGATTATCTTTATTTGAGGGAGCCCTATGTTTCTCGCTGGGACCCTGACTGATACAGATGTCAAGAACTTCCTTTCTTATTTGTGGACTCATCTCACCACATTGAACCTAATGCTTGTTACACTTCATCAGCTCTGATTTCTGGATTCCCCCATATACCATGATTTGTATTCTGAGTTACTACCTCATATGGCTCAGCCCCCAGGACCTATGTACCTTTGTTGCCGGAAATTCTACCTAGTTCTCCGTGTCCTCACAGGTGGGACTCAGGTACTTATCACTGATCCCCCTACTCTCTGGTTCTACCCCTGGTGCCATCCTTGTTATCTCCCCCACATCAGAAGTTGTTAGAATCATGACTCTACCTCCCTTGTACTTCACACATTGTAGACATTCCACTGTTGGCAATTCCTGTCTGCTGACCCTGCCCCAATCCAGGAGAGGTGAGTCTGCCAGAGTCCATCAGTTTCTCTTCTTCAGCCTGTCCTAAGCTGCCAACATGGAACCCTTTGCTCTCAATAATATTAGCGTCTTCATTTTTCTCATCTTTAAAATGACAGGTCTAAATAAATTACTCAGTCATCACTTATTCATAGTCTAGTTCAGGGGTCAACAAACGTATTCTGTAAAGAACGAGATAGTATATATTTTAGGCTTTGCAGACCATATCTCTGTCGCCACTACTCAACTCTGCAGCCATAGACAGTGCTGAGAATGAGAATGGCTGCATTCCAATTTTTTTCTTTTTTCTTCAAAACAGGTGGTGTGCTGATTTGGCCCACAATCTATAGTTTGCCAACCTTGAGGCTAATGCTTCATTTTCTGCCCTTCGCAAGCAATGTGTTGGGTAGAAGGAACCTGAAGAATCCTGCTTTCTGTTCTGCCGGTAGGAAAATAATAAAAGCCATGAAATTGGTGCAGGAAACCTTAGTGCACTGGCAATTTAGGGGTTCCTTGTCAGTGTGGCTTTTATGCTATCTTAAGAATACACTAGAAAATTATTTTTTTCCTTTTCTGTAAAGCAGCTGGCTATGTTTTCCACATGGAACAGTGGCAGCAACAGCAACGATACTATTTTTAGCCTAAAACTGACTCGTGCAGCCCTAGAAACTTAATGAGAGGAATATTTTAAAGAAAAATGGGGAAAAAAATAATAGTGTGAGCACAATATTCCTGCCTGTGAAAATAGGGCAGGTAAATATATTCTAATTATGACTAGCACCTTAAGAAAACTGCCTCTCCAAGATCAATAAACTCAACCCCAATAAAACAGAATACCTTCTTATGTAGGTCCCCGTATAGGAGCAATGCCTCTACCGAGTTGAACTTATACAAATTTGGCCTCTGGCTGAGCATTTTCACACAGTCAGCCCAAACTTATGAAATTCAGCCTATCTAAAAATTTCACCCCACCCCCCCACCCCGCAAAGCAATCTACAGGTTCAGTGCAATCCCTATCTGTTTGATTGGGCCACAGACTGGGTGGCTAAAACAACAGAAATTTCTTTTCTCACAGTTTTGGAAATCAAGGTGTTGGCAGGGTTTATTTCTTCAGATGCCTTTATCCTTGGCTTGTAGATGGCCATCTTCTCCTTGGCTTCACATTGTCTTCCCTCTGTACATGTCTGTGTCCAATTTCCTCTTCTTATAAGGACAACAGTCGTATTGGATTAGGGCCCACCCTAATGACCTCATTTTAACTTAATTTCTTCTTTAAGCTCCAGTCTCCAAATACAGTCACATTCCGAGGTACTGGGGGGTCAGGATTTCAATATGTGAATTTTTAGGTGACACAATATAGGCCATAACACTACCAAAATCCCAGTGGTCTTTTTGTAGATATAGAAAAATCCATCCTAAAATTCATATGGAGTCTCAAGGGACACGAAATAGCCAAAATAACCTTGAAAAAGAACAAAGTTGTAGGTCCCATACTTACTGATTTCAAAACCTACTACAGGCTATAGTAATCAAAACAGTGTGAAATTGGCATAAAGACGGACATATTGCTAATGGAACAGAATAGTGAGCCCAGAAATCCTCACATGTATGGTCAAATGATTTTCAACAAGGATACCAAAACTACTTACTCAGTGGGGAAGGGGAGTCTTTTCAACAAATAGTGTTGGGAAAACTGGATAGCCATATGCAAAGGTTGGACCCTTACCTTATACCATGTATAAAATAAATTCAAAATGAATCAAAGACTTAAACATAAGATCTAAAATTATAAAACTCTTAGCAGAAAGCAAAGAGGAAAAGTTTCAAGACACTGGATTTAGCAATGATTTCTTGGATATGACATCAAAAGCACAAGCAACGAAAGAAAAAGTAGATAAACTGCGCTACAGCAAACTTAAAATCTGTACATCAAAGGACACTATCAACAGAATAAAAGGGCAATCCATGAAATGGGAGAAAATATTTACAAATCATATATCTAATAAGAGGTTAATATTCAGGACATATAAAGAACTCCTACAGTTCAACAACAACAACAAAACAACCCAATTCAAAAATGGGCAAAGGACTTGAATAGACATTTCTCCAAGAAAGATATATAACAGCCCATGTGCCAATATTTCATATGCCAATATGCACATGAAAGGATGCTCAACATTACTAATTATTTGGGCAATGCAAATCAAAACCACAATGATAAAAATATTGCTTACAAGAAGTAACAGATAATAAAATGTGATTTTCATGGAAAAGAAAAAAACAAAACACAATAACACATCACACCCACGAAAATGGCTATTATCAAAAAGAAAAAAAAAGCAGAAAATAACAACTGTTGGTAAGGATGTGGAGAAATTGGAACTCTTGTGCTCTATTGGTGGGAATACAAAATGGTGCAGTCACTATGGAAAATAGTATGACAAGTCCTCATAAAATTAAAAATATCAATTACCATATGGTCCAGCAATTCCATTTTTGGGTATATACCTGGGTATGTCATCCTGGATGTATACCTGGGTAACATACCAGGTAAGAGTCATTTTTTCACTCTTACTTTTATTTAACCAATATGAATTAAATATTTGGTGCCAATGTAATCAGAGAATTTGATGTCAAGAATTCCAGATAGTACTCTGAGGAAATTATACCTAATATTCTGACTGTGTATTTATGTTACTTTTAAATTACAAATGTATTTGTTAAATAACAATTCCATGAAAGGAATAAAGGAAATGCCTTGAGGACTTAGTTCAAAACAATCTTAAGGTGTTACTGGAATAATACAGTACAATCACATGAAAATTTTATTTTAACCATCTAACTTTGATGTAGACATGAGTTATGACATAAAGTCACTTGATGAAACTTTTAAAGAATATGTCTCCTAGTCCTTGGATCATCCTATAGCCCTTATAATTGGTAAACAATACATTAACCCAACAAAGTACCTAAACCACTCTTCTGACTAGGAAAACTCAGGAAGATTACTGAACTATATACCACACTATACAAATATCTTCACAAAATGCCAATGATAATTAACATCACCATCGATAGCATCTGCAGATAATCGTCATCAGAATTAGTCACCTTTAGTCTACATTGCTTGGTAAACCAAAGATTCAATGAAGTTGGCTATCTGTTATTTTGCCTTGCAGTATGCCCCCTTTGACCAGCAATGCTATCCATATTTCTTCCAAGTAACCACCATTCTTCAATTACTAATCCATGTGGAGTTTGGGGTTGAAAAACCTCTCCCACTTCCAAGCATGGGCACAGAACCCTGACCTAGTTAATCAGAATCTCCCATTGCCCTAGCCTTGTGGTGTCCATACCAGGAGAATTAGGTTAAAATCCAGGACTTTTGCTGACAGGAAAGAAAATGTCTCGGGACTTCCCTGGTGGTCCAGTGGTTAAGACTCTGTCTTCCAATGCAGGGGGTATGGGTTCGATCCCTGGTTGGGGAGCTAAGATCCCACATGCCTCAGGGCCAAAAAGCAAAGCATAAAATAGAAACAATATTGTAACAAATTCAATAAAGACTTAAAAAAGGAAAGAAAGAAAATGTCTCCTTTTACTGGGGATTCTAAGCATTTAAAAACTTTTAAGCCTAGGAATGCCAGGAGAGAGACCTTTACACGTTTTTGAATCCTTAAACCTAGCCATGCCTTAAAGTATCACTGGACTTTTCAGTTACTTAATCAATAATTCATTTTTGTTTAAGGCATTTTAAATTAGATTTTCATTCCCTGGCCCCACTGAAAATGTCTTTATGGATACAAGAATTATGGCATCTCTTTAAGTAATAATGACAAACAAGAGGGAAAGCAAGCAAAAGATGGGAACAGTGTTTAAAGGATATCTGGCCACACTGTGACTGACTTTTAGCTCTGAACATTTTAGGTAGCCTTCCACCCATGAGCGTATATCTTGTGTGTCCTCTTCCCCTTTTCTGAGTCACCAGATTCCAAGGCTGGCACTCTTCAAGGCTGACATCCACTGTTAGACAGATGGAGCTGAGTGGGGTAAGGCAGAGGCCAGGCAGACTCTGCCAACTCATTTGGCCTCAGGCCCAGCCCTACTCTACAACCACCGCTGCTGTCAATATCTAGCTAAGGCTGCTCTGAGCTCTCCTTACGGTCAGCTTCTCTAGGTTCCAGAAGATAACAGTTGTGTTGGAGACTCCTCGCTCCTCCCAGGTCTGATGGGTACATGTGCCAATCACAGCTTTGTGTGGTTGGACAGGTGTCCCTTGGCACTAAGGCAGGATGAAGCTGCCTGCTATCCCAGAGGCTCCTGCAACGCAGGGGTAGTCAGGGAAAGAAGGTGGAACAGCTGTCACCCCTCTGACTGCCAGGCCAATCTGACTGGCTTGGTGGGAGTTCCCTCCTTCCCCACAGCTCCCAAAGTTGTTCAGTTCAAAAGCATCAACTTCCCAGAGAAAGAGGAATGTTCTTGTTTGTCCCTTGCCCCAGGTTCACCTTTTAATCTGCATCCAGAAGTGATCTAAAAGGTAATCTGACCATTGTCACTCACTGGTTTAACTCTTCAATGGCTTTCCCTGGCCTGATGTTCAAGGTCCTTCATGATCTTGACAAAGACTTCATACATATCAGCCCCAAATCTTATTACTCACAACCCCCCCAAATCTTCTCAGCACCCCACGCTTCCAAGTGTGTCAGGTGTCTCCCCCCCAGTACTTCTTACATACTGTTCTGACTTTCCCCGTCATGGTTGTGTCTGCCTAACTCTAATTTGTCCTTCAAGTGTCAGCTCTGACACTGTCTCATCCAGAAGACTCCTCCGAATCCCCCAAGGTAGGAGGGAGGAAGTAAAATACTCCTCCTATGAGTTCTCAGAGCACCCTGACTTTACCTCTAGCCCAGCACTCCTCATACTATATTGCAATTACACATTCATATTTGTGACTGCCTTTATAACCTGTGAGCCAACTGCAGACAGGAGTTATGTTTTTTACCTGGTATATATTAGATGCTTAGCTTATGTTTGTTGGCCAAATAAATGGCATATGAATACCTGTGCTTCCCTATTAGAATTAGGTCATCAAATGCGACAGCAAATGCCTGATTCTTAAGGGGTATCTCATCTCAGGAAAAAGTGTTACTGTCTTCTTCTGCTCATCCATAGGAGTGCCTGATTCAGAGTAAATGTGGATTGTGCTGGTCTGGACATAGAAGAAGCAGGAGAACTCTTGCCACTGTTTTCCTCCACTTGTTACTAGGTCTAATAGAAAAGAACCCTTGGCTCTGGAGCATCCCATCACCACCTTCACTGAACTAAATCACTTTTAGCTCTGTGCCCACTCCCCAAACAGTAGCATATCACGGCTGTGCACAGAGCACCAGGAAACGTAGCCCTGCTTTGGCACATCAGTGGTCCCAGTTCCCCGCACATGGCAAGTGGCTGCTGTGCCACCTCATGCCTACATTAATGAGTGTCAGCAGCATTGAGGGCAGTGGACTTCAGTGGCACCTGCAATGTGGGCTCAATGTACCAGTTTTGTCACAAAGATCAGCATCTGTGCCAATAATGGTGGTCAGCAGCAGCAGTTGTGATGTCGAGTCTCCCTCTTCCAGTGTAATGATTTTCCCTGGCCAGCAGCCGGAATTAAACAGGAGAATGGTTGTTTCTATGTGGTAGAGAAGGTCTTTTCATTTATACTTGTGACCGCATTTGATGCACCGTTACAAACTGAAGAAGTTGGAGGAACACTGCTGGTTTTTTTCAATGAGACCATTTTCTCTAAATTAGTATATGGCCTAAGATAACATTAGCAAATCTAGGGACTGTGTTGAAATAGAGCCCAAAACCTTGAGTTCAAATTTTGGTTTTGCTCTTTATTTCTCACTGATATGGAGTAATTTCCTTCTCAGCCTCAGGGTCGTTGTCTGTAAAACAGGCACAATAAAGACACACCTTATTGGATTAATATATGAATTAGATAAGATCATGCATAGCAGCGCTCTACAAACGTGCAGTGTGAGCAGCAGCTACTCTGCACAGCACGGTGCTTTATCCATGGAAGGTATTCAATAAATATCTATTGAATCAAAATATAAGAGGAAGATCTCTAGCTTCGTACACAGAACTGAAATGTTGCCAGGATAAACCCTTACTTTCTCCACATGATTCTCCTCAGTTTGGGGGAAAGGGTTGACATTCACCAGATGGTTTGCAGCTGGGTGGAAAAAATATACAGGACCTGAGTCTTTATTCTAGCGAAAAAGATGCCTCAAGGTTCTGAAGCAGCAATCACATTTCCTGGTGTCCCCCCAGATTCCCACAGTCCCATAAAGTTCTGTGTTATACACCCCGGGAAGTTGAGGGGCAAAGAAGCCACAGGGAGTGGTGAGCTGGATTCTGCCTTGACTGCCTAGCAGCACAGGGTTTGCTGGTTGTGAGTGATGGAGGCAGTCACTACTGCCAAGCTACCAAATAAAAGTCACTCACAGCCTCACCACCCAAAAGGAATGGAAAAGGGCTGTTTTAGTTCTCAACAGATGCCTTGCTAGTAGCACCGCAGATGATGGTAGTCATGATTCAAGTAAAGCAGGAGTGGGCAAACTCAAAACATCTGTCAGGTAGGTGATGAGAATCATTGAGAATCTATTCTGGGTACAGATGCAGATACAGGCCTTTAAGTGAAAGGGTCTGGAGTAGACCAGAGAGTGTGTGCCCTTCCACAGGAGGCAGCTGATGGCTGTCATGCAGGAAAGGGGCAAAATATTATGGTTCTTTATTTTTCCAGAGAAGCTACTAATCAGGTTTCTGCATGGAATCTCTGATTTTTTTAAAGTTGAATAAAACTTTTTTGAAAATGCAAACAAAGAAACACTGTGTTGGCCAAGAAATCACATCTGCAAGCAGGATTCAACCTCTAGGCAGCCAGTGTGCATCTTCTAACGTGGAGCTTCTCTGTCACTCCTCAGAGATCTCCAACTTTATGTGGGGTCATAGACCACACAAAGGCACATGCTAGTGCATGTGGATAGCTGGACAATGTTATAGTCACCAGGAAAATATGAGGGGCATTAGGACCTATAAGAAATGAGCAGTAATACCTTGGGATACAGTCTCTTGTGAAGCAGGGGCAGTAAGGTGAATGAGGGGGTGAATGAAGGCTTTCCTATGCAGATCAAAGAGCTTAGAAGCACTTGTGCATGTATACACACACCCAAGACTAAGTGTGGATGACATTACATAGGTAGAAACAAATGCAGCCAACTCAATAAAGTACTGTAGATGAATGGAAAGAGCATTGTGCTAGAAAACAGACTCCTTAATAACTGCAACTCACCTAGCTTGGTTCGCTCATCTGTAACATGGTGATAAAAATAGTGCTTTCTTTGTAAGACCTTTGAAAGGATACAGTAAGCTATGTTTGGCACCTACCATAGTGTCTAGCAAATAGTATATTCTATTATTACTATTATTGAAGTTAAGCCCCATGCAGGCATAGACTTTCCCTTTCACATACATTTCATCTCATCTAACAGACTCAGTGTTGGATCCTCACAAAAGTCATCTGCGGTGGGTTGGCCCCATGTGTTTGCAGACTGCTAACGAAGAAAGGGCCACTGGTATTAGCTTGAGAGGACTGGTTTTTCCATAGTGGGAAACTCAGCAGAAAAATGAGACTATCACCACTTTTAAAGTATCTGACCTATTTCCCTTCCCTACTGCCTGTTCAAGATCTTTATACAAATGAAGAAACAAACACTTAATGACATTTTGCAAAGGAGTCTGATGTGAATCTGGAGTCTTATCAACTCCAGTTGAATAGATGGAGGCTGTAGAGGGGCAGTTCTGAATTTGTCAGTGTCTGCCTGTCAATTTCAATGTGTGTGTACTCGTACTTCCTGTCAGTCTTCAAGGCCAGTCTACTGGAATGACTGGTTCATGGATGATCTATCATAAATGTCTGCAAATAATAGATTAAAACAACAGATAATTCCTTACTGGCCACCAGCCATGTGTATTCTTCAAGGGGAACAAACTAGCCCAACAGGCAACAACTGATGTGGTGTCCACTTCTTATGGCCTCTCTTCAGACACCTGAATGATTGCACTAAGAACTATAGGAGTTGCCAATGAGAAGACACGGTATTATTTTGTGAGAAATAATAGATTTCTTCCTACCTATGTTTTAATAAATATTGAAATTTATGCTTTCCATTCTAGAGGCTACAAGCTCAAATTTAACATATTAATGGAATGCTTCTTTTGGAGAATAGGTGGAAACCTATTGTTATGTGTTGAATTGTGTTCCCCAAAATTCATATGTAGAAATCCCAAACCCCAGTACCTCAGAATGTGACCTTATTTGGAAATAATGTCCTTTCAGGTATAATTAATTAAGATAAGGTCATACTAGAATAGGGTGGGCCCCTAATTAAATATGACTGATGTCCTTATACAAAGGGGAAATTTTGACACAGAGACACTCACACAGAGAGAACACCATGTGTTCTCTTAGGGCAGGAAATGTGCTGCCATAAGCCAAGGAACTACCAGAGTTAGGAGAGAAGCCTGAAACAGATCCTTCCCTAGTGCCTTCAGAGGTAATGTATTATGGCTGTTCTGAAACGTTGATTTCAGACTTCTGGCCTCAGAACTGTGATACAATAAATTTCTGTTGTTCTAAGCCATTCCGTTTATGGTACTTTGTTATGGCAGTCCTAGCAAACTAATACACCTATAAAATAATAAATTGGGTTTTGGTCAATGGGATATAATAGAGAATCTGGATAAATAAAAGGAATTAGTTGAATCTTACTGTAAATTTTCTCCCATAATGCCACAATTTGTATTATTTTGTTACACATTTATGCATTCATGTTGAGGCACCTTCCAACAAAGAACAGTTATTGTGGAAAAAAAAGTTAACAAAATACGAATGAAAAGAGAACACCAATATCATAGAAGATAGAAGGAAGGACATATATTAGATACAAGGATTAGTAAAATTTCTGGAACTGAGACTCAGACTTTTCTGGATGTTTCCTGATTGCCTGAGTGAAAAACAAAACATGGAAAGATCACACCATAGAAAAGATAGGAAGCCTACCAGTTTCTCAGAGATACAAAGCTTTGGCTGATACTTTATTATTTTGTAATTTATTACTATTACTTGTATGACTATAATGGTTAGATGAGTGCTAAAATAAAGGGTCAAACAGTAGTTTCTACTTAGAGTGGGAAGCATGGCTCATGCCATCCAACGTGGATTAGATATACCCCAGGATGACCTTCTGCCTACTTAGCTATTTCTCAGTAAACTTGTATAATCCATGCCCTTCTAAGTTAGGTATGTAAGTCGCCTGTTCAGCTTCAACAATATTATATTGATTAATTTAATAAGGAGTATTCTTACAAACGTGTAAAAAATGTAGGCAAAATACATTTTACACACAGTGTTAGTATAGAGAATGATAAATTACTTCGTTTTAAACAAAATATCACTATGATCTCTTTATGTAATAATGTTTTAAAAGTCACCACTTTACCTTAGTGTCCATCTGTGGAAAATGGGAAGAATAAGACCTCATTTGAATATTTATTTGGATGAATGCTTCCTCTCTCTTGTTCCAGCCAAGGTTTATATAACTGTGCCTGGACCCACATTGCAACCAGCATGTATTTATGCAAGAGAGGGGGCAGGATGGGGTTAATGACCACTTTATGCACAGGTTTTATAGCGTAATGGGGAAATTTCTTAAACATAGTCTGAAAGGAAATGTAAGGGAGAAGACCTTGAATTTTTCACCATATAGGATCATACTTGGTTTCATAGGAATAGTCCCCTCTATGTAGCTGCTATGTGCATAGACAGGATAATGTAATTCATTTCTAAAACAAACATTACTGCTAAAGAAACCAATAAAAGGACAGTTCAGACTTTCTACTTCTTATTGTGTCAGTTTTAGTAAGTTGAATTTTTATAGTGAAATTTCATTTCACTGACATTTCAAATTTATTGACATAATACTGTCCACACTATCTTATTTAAGGGTTCAAAACCATTTTTCCTAAGAATTTTAAAGGCATTACTCCATTGGCTTCTGGAAGCTCAAAAGTATGCTATAGACCCAGTTTCTGTTCCTTTGTAGGAAATATATTTCCCTGCAATTAAAAAGAAATTGGTGGGCTTCCCTGGTGGCGCAGTGGTTGAGAGTCTGCCTGCCAGTGCAGGGGACACGGGTTCGAGCCCTGGTCTGGGAGGATCCCACATGCCGCGGAGCAGCTGGGCCCGTGAGCCACAACTACTGATCCTACGCATCTGGAGCTTGTGCTCCGCAGCAAGAGAGGCCGCAACAGTGAGAGGCCCGCACACCGTGATGAAGAGTGGTCCTCACTCGCCGCAACTAGAGAAAGCCCTTGCACGGAAACGAAGACCCAACACAGCCAAAAATAAATAAATAAATAAATTAATTAAATAATAATAATACTTCATAGGTTTTTAAAAAAATAAAAAAATAATAAAAAGAAATTGGTATTTTCTTTAAATTGTTGCCCTGAAACTTGCTATGGGTCTATTTTTTAAATTATCGAAGTGTATCGAACAATATTATGTTAGTTTCAGGTGTATAGCAAAGTGATTCAGTTATGTGTATATATATGTATTTTTTTCAGATTATTTTCCTTTCTAGGTTATTGGAAGATACTGAATGTAGTTCCCTGCGTTATACAGTAAATCCTTGTTGCTTACCTATTTTATGTATAGTAGTTTGTATCGGTTAATCCCATACTCCTAATTTACCCTTCCCCTCTGGTAGCCATAAGTTTGTTTTCTATGTCTGTAACTCACAGACATAGAAAACAAGCTATGGTTCCTTTTTTTTTTTTTTTTTAATACCAGTTGTCTCTTGGGGAGACCTTTCTACTTAAAAGTCTATGTTTTTATTCAGCTATATAAAATGCTCTTTTATCTTTGATTGACTGATCTCATATAAGTACATTTTAGAAATTCTATATAATATTCCATTTTGGTTAAATTTCTTATGCTATTTTTTGTCTTATGATAATAAATTCTAGAATTTCTCAGCTCTTTCAGTTCTATAATTCACTCTAGCTAAATCCATTCTTCCAGTCAGTCCACTGATTTTACTTTTGATTGATTTAACTTTTAAAATTTTGATATGTCACTAATTTTTAAGATCTCTCACTGGACTCTTTTCATAATTACTCGTGCCTGTATCTCTATAAAAATATTAATTATACATATGTAGAAGTATTTTCTCCATTGTTTTTTCTTTGGTATTAGTTCTTTTGGTTGAGTTTAGTGCCTAACTTTCATGGTAATATTTTTTCCTCAAATGATTGATGATTTTTGATTGTCTTCATATATCATTGATCATCTTTATTCATTCATTTTCATATATAATTGATCATCTTTATTCACTCATAAATAATTGGCCATCTTTACTCATTCATCTATGGATATTCTTGGCATATAGTGCCTGCTTCTTGTGATAATGTTAAAGAAGGATATACTTCAGGATGCAGTATGTCAATAACATTCCTTTTGTGTTTCCCTGGCTACTGGGGTGATGCTATGTCTCTCTAGCCCAGCTATCCACATTTCCCGCTTGAGCCTGTGGATAAATATGTCTTACTCAACCTAAGTTGGTGATGGGACAGGAACCAACCTGTTAGGTAGCTCTGAATGCTCTTCCCCAAGCACCCAGAACTCCTCCAATTCTTTTGCCCATTTTTTCTAATCTTGGAGTACCCCCAGAAGCACAAGTCTTCTTCCTCTTGTGTGTTTTGTGCTGCAGTTTTCTCCATCAATTCAGAGCCATATTTTCTTATCTATTTAATTATCTCTAGTCTAGTGACACATTTTCCTGTTTGCCAGAATTCTATATATTTATTTTTTTTTCATATAGTATTTCAATTATTCTATGGATTTGGGTAGGAAATCCATACCTATGTCCGAGCTTAGTCTAGTGTCATGGTCCAGCTCCCCAGAAACATATCTTTTAGTGATCCTGACTGTTCTACCCTCACAGTGGAGCAACAATGGAATAATGGCAAATGAAAGTTCCAACATCTAAGAGAAATAAAGCATTCACATTAATTTTAATACATTGTTCTTGAACGGTCCCTTCAAACTACAGCAATATATGCAAAGACTAATTTCTATTATAAAAAGAAAAAGAATTTGTGTGTTTCAGTATATGTTGCTTATTTCACCCATTTCTTTGCAGAAGCATAGCAAAGCAGGAATCACTGTATTTCTGTGAGATTTTTAAAAGACTGATCCCAGTAAATATTTGGTTTTTACATTTTTAATGAGGTATAATTAAAACTAAAATGCACCAATATTAAGGGTTTAGTTCAATGAATTTTGACAGCTGTATACACCCACATAACCATCACCCCTAATCAGATATATGTTTCCATAATCCTCAGAAAGTTCCTTGAGCTCCTTTGCAATCAACCTCAAGCTCCCACCCCACATTTACAGATTAGTTTCACCCATTCTCAAATCATTGGAATCATTATTTATGACTCTTTTTGCATAATATGATGATTTTGATATTTATCTAAATTATGTGTGTCTTGTAGTTTATTTTTAATTGCTGAATATTATTCAATTGAATGAATATATTGTACTGTGTTTATTTTCTTATTGATGGACAACTGGGCTGTGTCTGGTTTGGAGATATTAAGAAAAAAATTGCTGTGAACAATCTTGTACAAGTCTTTTGTAGACATATATTTTCATTTCTTTTGAGTCGCTGAATCCTAGGATAGATAGATATAGATATATAGATAGGTAGATATAGATATAGATGTTTAACTTCATTAGAAATTGGCAAACAATTCCCCTAAATTGTATCTGTTTACATTCTTACTAGTAAATATTCCAGTTGCTCCATATTATCACCAACATTCAAAGTTGTCAAGCTTTCTTATTTTAGCCATTCTACTGGGTACTAATGATACCTTACTGTAGTTTTAATTTGCATTTCCCTGGTGACTAATGATATGAAGGACATTTCTTCATATGATTATTGGTCGTTCATATATCTTCTTTTGTAAAGTATCTGATCAAGGCTATTGCCCATTTTTTTGATTGGGTTGTTCATCTAATTATTGTCGATATATAGGGCTTTTTTACATGTGCTTATAAGCCCTTCGTTAGATTTATATGCTATATTTTTTCCCACTTAGTGGTTTGTATATTTATGTCCTTAATGGTATCTTTTGCTGAACAGAAATTTTTGATTAGGCTAAATCGAATTTATCAATTTTTTTCTTTTATATCATTGCTTTTGTGTTTTTTCCAAAAAAAATTTTTTCCACCTTGAGCCTAAAGAAACTCTCTTGGGCTTTCTTTTAGAAGTTTAGGAGTTTGGGTTTTATTTTTAGGTCTATTATTATTATTATTATTATTATTATTGCAAATTAATTTTTGATATGATGTGGGAGGGACTGAGACTCTATTTCATATGGATATCCAGGTATCCCAGCAACATTTGTTAAAATAATTTTCTAGCTCCATTGAATTGACCTGGCACCTTGGTCAAAAAAAATCAATGAAATATTTATATGTAAGTTTATTTTTAGACTCTAAGTCTCCTTACACTAATATCACATTGTCTTAATTACTCACACTTTATAGTAAGTTTAAAGTAAAATAGTATGTCTCTAATTTTTCACTTCTGTTATATAAAAATACACCTTTTTTCATACTGACATTGTATTCTGCAACCCTGTTAAGTTTTTTAGTTTTAGTTAGTTGTTTTTCTGCAAACAACACTTTACTTTCTTCTTTTTAATATTTATGCCATTCATTTCTTTTAATTGCCTTATTGCATTGGATAGGACCCCTAGTACAATGCTGAATAGATGTGATTAGAGAAGACATCCTTTTCTTATTTCAAATTTTAAAGGAAAGAAGGGTTTAATGTTTCACAATTAAGTATGATATCATCTGTAGATGTTCAAAAGAGCTCTTTATCAGTTTGAGGATTTCTTCTATTTCTACTTTGCTAAGAATTTTATCAGGAAGGGTATTAAATTTTGTCAAATAGTTTTTCTATTGTAACTACTGAGATAATTTTAAGGCTACTTTTTTCTTAAACATCTTTACTGGAGTATAATTGCTTTAAAATGGTGTGTAGTTTCTGCTTTACAACAAAGTGAATCATCTATATGTATACATATATCCCCATATCCCCTCCCTCTTGCAACTCCCTCCAGCCCTCCCTATCCCACCCCTCTAGGTGGTCACAAAGCACCAAGCTGATCTCCCTGTGCTATGTGGCTGTTTCCCACTAGCTATCCATTTTACATTTGGTAGTGTATATATGTCCATGCCGCTCTCTCATTTCACCCCAGCTTACCCTTCCCCCTGTCCTTTTTATATATCTTTTTAAAATTTATCTTTTATCTACAAATAACATATGCTTGAGAGGGTGTGGAGAAAATGGAATGCTCCTACACTGTTGGTAGGAATGTAAGTTGGTGCAGCCACTATGGAGAACAGTATGGAGGTTCCTTAAAAAACTAAAAACAGAGTTACCATATGATCCAAAAACCTCATTCCTGGGTATATATCCAGAGAAATTTATAATTCAAAAAGATACATGAACCCCAGGGAAGCTGAAAGGAGGGTGAATGAAAAAGACCCTGAAGCCATTGGGCTGACAAGGTCTTGGTGCTCTGGCTGGGTGTCAGGGCTGTGCCTCTGAGGTGGGACAGCTGAGCTCAGGACACTGGTCCACCAGAGACCTCCTGGCTCCACATAATATCAAATGGCAAAAACTCTCCCAGAGATCTCCAACTCAACACTAAGACCCAGCTCCACTCAAGGACCAGCAAGCTACAGTGCTGGACACCCCATGTCAAACAACTAGCAAGACAGGAACACAACACCACACATTAGCAGAGAGGCTGCCTAATATCATAATAAGGTCACAGACACCCCAAAATATACCACTGGACATGGTCCTGCCCACCAGAAAGACAAGATCCAGGCTCATCCGCCAGAACACAGGCACTAGCCCCCTCTACCAGGAAGCCTACATGACCCACTGAATCAACCTTAGCTGCTGGGGGCAGACACCGAAAACAACAAGAACTACGAACCTGCAACCTGCAAAAAGGAGACTGCAAACACAGTAAGTTAAGCAAAATGAGATGACAGAGAAACACAAAGCAGATGAAGGAGCAAGGTAAAGAACAACCAGACCAAACAAATGAAGAGGAAATAGGCAGTCTACCTGAAAAAGAATTCAGAGTAGTGTTAGTAAAGATGATCCAAAATCTTGGAAATAGAATGGAGAAAATACAAGAAACATTTAACAAGAACACAGAAGAACTAAAGAGAAAACAAACAATGATGAACAACACAATAAATGAAATTAAAAATTCTCTAGAAGGAATCAATAGCAGAATAACTGAGGCAAAAGAATGGATAAGTGACCTGGAAGATAAAATAGTGGAAATAACTACTGCAGAGCAGAATAAAGAAAAAAGAGTGAAAAGAATTGAGGACAGTCTTAGAGACCTCTGGACAACATTAAACACAACAACATTTGAATTACAGGGGTCCCGGAAGAAGAAGAGAAAAAGAAAGGGACTGAGAAAATAGTTGAAGAGATTATAGCTGAAAACTTCCCTAATATGGGAAAGGAAATAGCCAATCAACTCCAGGAAGTGCTAGAGTCCCATACAGGATAAATCCAAGAAGAAACATGCCAAGAAACATATTAATCAAACTATCAAAAATTAAATACAAAGAAAAAATATTAAAAGCAGCAAGGGAAAAACAACAAATAACATACAAAGGAGTCCCCATAAGGTGAACAATTGATCTTTCAGCAGAAACGCTGCAAGCCAGAAGGGAGTGGCAGTACATATTTAAAGTGATGAAAGGGAAAAACCTACAACCAATTTACTCTACTGTGCAAGGATCTCATTCAGATTCAACAGAGAAATTAAAAACTTTACAGAAAAGCAAAAGCTGAGAGATTTCAGCACCACCAAACCAGCTTTACAACAAATGCTAAAGGAAATTCTCTAGGCAGGAAATAAAGGGAGGGTAAGACCTACAATAACAAACCCAAAACAATTAAGAAAATGGTAATAGGAACATACATATCAATAACTACCTTAAATGTACATGGATTAAATGCTCCAAACAAAAGATATAGACTGGATGAATGGATACAAAAACAAGATCTGTATATATGCTGTCTACAAGAGACCCACTTTAGACCTAGGGACACATACAGACAGAAAGTGAGGGGATGGAAAAAGATATTCCATGCAAATGGAAATCAAAAGAAAGCTGGAGTAGCAATTCTCCTCTCAGACAAAATAGACTTTAAAATAAACACTATTACAAGAGACAAAGAAGGACACTGCATAATGATTAAGAGATCAATCCAAGAAGAAGATATAACAACTGTAAATATTTATGCATCCAACATAGGAGCACCTCAATAAATAAGGCAAATGCTAACAGCCATAAAGGGGAAATCGACAGTAACACAATCATAGCAGGGGATTTTAACACCCCACTTTCACCAATGGACAGATCATCCAAAATGAAAATAAATAAGGAAACACAAGCTTTAAATGATACATTAAATAACATGGACTTAATTGATACTTATAGGACATTCCCTCTAAAAACAACAGAATACACTTTCTTCTCAACTGCTCATGGAACATTCTGCAGGATAGATCATATCTTGGGTCAAAAATCAAGCCTTCATAAATTTAAGAAAATTGAAATCATACCAAGTATCTTTTCTGACCACAACGCTATGAGACTAGATATCAATTATAGGAAAAGATCTGTAAAAAATACAAACACATGGAGGCTAAACAATACACTACTTAATAACCAAGAGATCACTGAAGAAATCAAAGAGGAAATAAAAAAATACCTAGAAACAATTGCCACTGAAAACACGATGACCCAAAACCTATGGGATGCAGCAAAAGAAGTTCTAAGAGGGAAGTTTATAGCAATACAATCCTACCTCAAGAAACAAGAAACATCTCAAGTAAACATGCTACCTCAAGAAACAGAGAACATATCAAATAAACAACCTAACCTTATACCTAAAGCAATTAGAGGAAGAAGAACAAAAAAAACCCACAGTTAGCAGAAGGAAAGAAATCATAAGATCAGATCAGAAATAAATGAAAATGAAATAAAGGAAACAGTAGCCAAGATCAATAAAACTAAAAGCTGGTTCTTTGAGAAGATAAACAAAATTGAGAAACCATTAGCCAGACTCATCAAGAAAAAAAGGGAGAAGACTCAAATCAATAGAATTAGAAATGAAAACGGAGAAGTAACAACTGACACTGCAGAAATACAAAGGATCATGAGAGATTACTACAAGCAACTCTATGCCAATAAAATGGACAACCTGGAAGAAATGGTCCAATTCTTAGAAATGCACAACCTGCCAAGACTGAACCAGGAAGAAATAGAAAATATGAACAGACCAATCACAAGCACTGAAATTGAGACTGTGACTAAAAATCTTCCAAAAAACAAAAGCCAAGAACCAGATGGCTTCATAGGTGAATTCTATTAAACATTTAGAGAAGAGTTAACACCTATTCTAATCAAACTCTTCCAAAATATAGCAGAGGGAGGAACACTCCCAAACTCACTCTACAAGGCCGCCATCACCATGAAACCAAAATGAGACAAAGATGTCACAAAGAAAGAAAACTATAGGCCAACATCACTGATGAACATAGATGCAAAAATCCTCAACAAAATACTAGCAAACAGAATCCAACAGCACACTAAAAGGATCATACACCATGATCAAGTGAATGCAAGGTTTCTTGAATATACACTAATCAATGTGATAAACCATACAAACAAAGTGAAGGATAAAAACCATATATGATCATCTCAATAGATGCAGAAAAGCTTTCAACAAAATTCAACACCCATTTATGATAAAAACCCTCCAGAAAGTAGGCACAGAGGGAATTTACCTCAATATAATAAGGGCAATACATGACAAACCCACAGCCAACATCGTTCTCAATGGTGAACAACTGAAACCATTTCCTCTAAGATCAGGAACAAGACAAGGTTGTCCACTCTCACCACAATTATTCAATATAGTTTTGCAAATTTTAGCCACAGCAATCAGAGAAGAAAAGGAAATAAAAGAAATCCAAATCAGGAAAGAAGAAGTAAAGCTGTCACTGCTTGCAGATGACATGATACAATACATAGAGAATCCTATAGATGTTAACAGAAAACTACTAGAGCTAATCAATGAATCTGGTAAAGTAGCAGGATACAAAATTAATGCACAAAAATCTCTTGCATTCTTATACACTAATGACAAAAATATGAGAAATTAAGGAAACACTCCCATCTATCATTGCAACAAGCAGAATAAAATACCTAGGAATAAACCCACCTAAGGAGACAAAAGACCTGTATACAGAAAATTATAAGACATTGATGAAAGAAATTAAAGATGATACAAACAGCTGGAGAGATATACCATGTTCTTGGATTGGAAGAATCAACACTGTGAAAATGACTATACTACCCAAAGCAATCTACAGATTCAATGCAATCCCTATCAAAATACCAATGGCATCTTTCACAGAACTGGAACAAAAAATTCCACAATTTGTATGGAAACACAAAAAACCCTGAATAGCCAAAGCAATCTTGAGAAAGAAAAACAGAGCTGGAGGAATCAGGCTCCCTGATTTCAGACTATACTACAAAGTTACAGGAATCAAGACAGTATGGTAATGGCACAAAAACAGAAATATAGATCAATGGAACAGAATAGAAAGCCCAGAGATAAACCCATGCACCTATGGTCACCTTATTTTTGATAAAGGAGGCAAGAACATACAATGGAGAAAAGACAGCCTCTTCAATAAGTCATGCTGGGAAAACTGGACAGCTACATGAAAAAGAATGAAATTAGAACATTCCCTAACACCATATACAAAAATAAACTCAAAATGGATTAAAGACCTAAATGTAAGGCCAGGCACTATAAAACTCTTAGAGGAAAACATAGGCAGAAGACTCTTTGACATAAATCACAGCAAGACCCTTTTAGACCCATCTCCTAGAGAAATGGAAATAAAAACAAAAATAAACAAATGGGACCTAATGCAACTTAAAAGCTTTTGCACAGCAAAGTCAACCATAAACAAGATGAAAAGACAACCCTCAGAATGGGAGAAAATATTCGCAAATGAAGCAACTGACAAAGGATTAATCTCGAAAATTTATAAGCAGCTCATGCAGCTCAATATCAAGAAAACAAACAACCCAATCCAAAAATGGGCAGAAGACCTAAATAGACATTTCATCAAAAAAGATATACAGATTGCCAACAAACACATGAAAGGATGCTCAACATCACTAATCATTAGAGAAATGCAAGTCAAAAGTGCAATGAGGTATCACCTCACACCAGTCAGAATGGCCATCATCAAAAAATCTACAAACAATAAATGTCGGAGAGGGTGTGGAGAAAAGGGAAACCCTCTTTCACTGTTGGTGGGAATTTAAATTGATACAGACACTATGGAGAACAGAATGGAGGTTCCTTAAAAAAACTAAAAATAGAACTACCATACAACCTATCAATCCCACTACTGGGCATATACCCTGAGAAAACCATAATTCAAAAACAGTCATGTACCACAATGTTCATTTCAGCTCTATTTACAATAGTCAGGACATGGAAGCAACCTATGTGTCCACTGACAGATGAATGGATAAAGAAGATGTGGCACATATATACAATGGAATATTACTCAGCCATAAAAAGAAATGAAATTAAGTTATTTTTAGCAAGGTAGATGGACCTAGAGTCTGTTATACAGAGTGAAGTCAGAAAGAGAAAAACAAATACCATACACTAACACATATATATGGAACCTAAAAAAAAAAAAGGGTTCTGAAGAACCTAGGGGCAGGACAGGAATAAAGACGCAGATGTAGAGAATGGACTTGAGGACGTGGGGAGGGGGAAGGGTAAGCTGGGACAAAGTGAGAGACTGGCATGGACTTATGGTTACTACCAAATGTAAAATAGATAGCTAGTGGGAAGCAGCCACATAGCACAGGGAGATCAGTTCCATGCTTTGTGACCACCTAGAGGGGTGGGATAGGGAGGGTGGGAGGCAGGTGCAAGAGGGAGGAGATATGGGGATATATGTAAATGTATAGCTGATTCACTTTGTAATAAAGCAGAAACTAACATACCATTGTGAAGCAATTATACTCCAATAAAGATGTAAAAAATAAATAACTAAAAAATAAAAGAAAATAAAAATTAAAAAAAAATAAGATACATGCACCCCACTGTTCACAACAGCACTATTTACAATAGCCAAGACATGGGAGCAACCTAAATGTCCACCAACAGATGAAAGAAGATGTGGTATATATACACAGTGGAATATTACTTAGCCATAAAAAAATGAAATAATGCCATTTGCCTCAACATGGATGCACCTAGAGATTATCATGCTAAGTGAAGTAAGTCAGAAAGAGAAAGACAAATACTATATGATATCACTTATATGTGGAATCTAAAATATGACACAAATTAACCTTCTCACGAATTAGAAACAGACTCACAGACATAGAAAACAAACTTATGGTTACCATAGGGGAAAGGGGGTAGGGGATGGATAAATTAGGAGTTTGAGATTAGCAGATACAAACTAGTATATAAAAAATAGATAAACAACAAGGTCCTACTGTATAGCACAGTAAACTATATTCAATATCCTATAATAAACCATAATGGAAAAAAATATGAAAAAGAATATGTATATATGTATAACCAAATCACTCTGCTATAGAGCAGAAAGTAACATAAATTGTAAATCAATTATACTTCAATAGAAAGAAAGAAAGAAAGAAAGAAAGAAAGAAAGAAAGAAAGGAGGGAGGAAGTGAGGAAGAAGGAAGGAAGGAAGGAAGGAAGATGAAAGAAAGAAAGAATGAGAGAGAGAGAAAGAAAGAAAGGGAGGAAGAAAGAAAGAAAGGAAGAAAGAAAGATTTATAATTTTTTCTTTTATTGTGGTATATTACATTGGTTGAATTTTTAATATAAAACCAATTCTGCATTACTGAAAGAAGCACCACAATCTCATGATGTATTATTATTTTTTTAATATTTCATGACTGAATTTTCTAGTATTTTGTTTAAAAATTTTTCATCTATATTCTTGATAAATGTTAATTTAGCAAACTCAAAATCATCTAAATAGGGCTTCAGAAAAGTCATTCCTTATTTTCTTTTTATGCCTTTTCCTATAACTTTTTTCTTAGACCTATAACATAGAGCAAGATAACTTTATTACTTTTTATATTTTTCTCTATATCCCTTAGGCTCTTATTCTTTTTCTTATTATTAGCATTTACTGAATGTTTACCATGTGCCAACTGTTGTGCCAAGTACTTTACATTATTATTGCATTATCTCATTTAATTATGCAAACAATTCTATTTAGTAGATATTATCAACCTCCCAAATTCATTGATTAGCTCTAGTAATTTTCTGGTATCATCTTTAGGATTCTCTATGAATAGTGTCATATCATCTGCAAACAGTGACAGCGTTATTTCTTCTTTTCTGATTTGGATTCCCTTTATTTCCTTTTCTTCTCTGATGGCTGTGGCTAAAACTTCCAAAACTGTATTGAATACTAGTGGTGAGAGTGGACAACCTTGTCTTGTTCCTGATCTTAGAGGAAATGGTTTCAGTTTTTCACCATTGAGAACGATGCTGGCTGTGGGTTTGTCACATATGGCCTTTATTATGTTGAGGTAAGTTCCCTCTATGCCTACTTTCTGGAGGGTTTTTATCATAAATGGGTGTTGAATTTTGTTGAAAGCTTTCTCTGCATCTATTGAGATGATCATATGGTTTTTCTCCTTCAGTTTGTTAATATGGTGTATCACATTGATTGATTTGTGTATATTCAAGAATCCTTGCATCCCTGAGATAAATCTCACTTGATCATGGTGTATGATCTCTTTAATGTGCTGTTGGATTCTCTTTGCTAGTATTTTGTTGACGATTTTTGCATCTATAGTCATCAGTGAT
The DNA here is from genome assembly GCF_000442215.2 of Lipotes vexillifer. Taxonomy (NCBI): domain Eukaryota; kingdom Metazoa; phylum Chordata; class Mammalia; order Artiodactyla; family Lipotidae; genus Lipotes; species Lipotes vexillifer. The sequence continues at coordinate 992,100 of NW_006783829.1, forward strand.
ATTGGTCTGTAATTTTCTTTCCTTGTAGTATCTTTGTCTGGTTTTGGTATCAGGGTGATGGTGGCCTCGTAAAATGAGTTTGGGAGTGTTCGTTCCTCTGCAATTTTTTGGAAGAGTTTGAGAAGGATGGGTGTTAACTCTTCTCTAAATGTTGGGTAGAATTCAACTGTGAAGCCATCTGGTCCTGGACTTTTGTTTGTTGGAAGATTTTTAATCACAGTCTCAATTTCATTACTTGTGATTCGTCTGATCGTATTTTCTGTTTCTTCCCAGAAGAAACAGATTCTTCTGGGATTCTTCTGGGATCTTAGGAAGGTTATACCTTCCTAAGAATTTGTCCATTTCTTCCAGGTTTTCCATTCTATTGGCATAGAGTTGCTTGTAGTAGTCTCTTAGGATGCTTTGTATTTCTGTGGTGTCCGCTGTAACTTCTCCTTTTTCATTTCTAATTTTATTGATTTGAGTCCTCTCCCTCTTTTTCTTGATGAGTCTGGCTAAAGGCTCATCAATTTTGTTTATCATTTCAAAGAATCAGCTTTTAGTTTTACTGATCTTTGCTATTGTTTTCTTTGTTTCTATTTCATTTATTTCTACTCTGATTTTTATGATTTCTTTCCTTCTACTAACTTCGGGTTTTGTTTGTTTTTCTTTCTCTAGTTCGTTTACATGTAAGGTTAGGTTGTTTATTTGAGATTTCTTGTTTCTTCAGGGAGGACCATATTGCTATAAACTTGCCTCTTAGAACTGCTTTTGCTGCAATCCATAGGTTTTCCATTGTCATGTTTTCATTGTCATTTGTCTCTAGGTATATTTTTGATTTCCTCTTTGATTTCTTCAGTGACCTCTTGGTTATTTAGTAATGTATTGTTCAGCTTCCATGTGTTTGACTTTTTAACGTTTTTTTTCCCCTGTAATTGATTTCTAATCTCAGAGCGTTTTGATCAGAAAAGATGCTTGATATGATTTCAATTTTCTTAAATTTACCGAGGCTTGATTTGTGACCCAAGATGTGATCTATCCTGGAGAATGTTCCATGTGAACTTGAGAAGAAAGTATAATCTGCTGTTTTCATATGGAATGTCCTATAAATATCAATTAAGTATATCTGGTCTATTATGTAATTTAAAGCTTGTGTTTCCTTATTAATCCTCTGTCTGAATGATCTGTCCATTGGTGTAAGTGAGGTGTTGAAGTCCCCCACTGTTATTGTGTCACTGTCGATTTCCTTTTTATAGCTGTTAGCAGCTGTCTTAGGTATTGAGGTGCTCCTACGTTGGGTGCATATATATTTATAATTTTTATATCTTCTTCTTGGATTAATTCCTTGATCATTATGTAGTGTCCTTCCTTGTCTCTTATAACATTCTTTATTTTAAAGTCTATTTTATCTGATATGAGTATTGCTACTCCAGGTTTCTTTTGATTTCCATTTGCATGGAATATCGTTTTCCATCCCCTCACTTTCAGTCTGTATGTGTCCCTAGGTCTGAAGTGGGTCTCTTGTAGACAGCGTATATATGGGTCTTGTTTTTGTATCCATTTGGCAAGCCTGTGTCTTTTGGTTTGAGCATTTAATCCACTCATATTTAAGGTAATTATCGATATTGATGTTCCTATTACCATTTTCTTAATTGTTCTGGGTTTGTTTTTGTAGGTCCTTTTCTTGTCTTGTGTTTCCCACTTAGAGAAGTTCCTTTAGCATTTGTTGTAGAGCTGGTTTGGTCGTGTTGAATTCTCTCAGCTTTTGCTTGTCTGTAAACCTTTTGATTTCTCCATTGAATCTGAATGAGATCCTTGCTCGGTAGAGTAATCTTCGTTTTAGGTTCTTCCCTTTCATCACTTTACGTATATCATGCCTCTCCCTTCTGGCTTGTAGAGTTTCTGCTGAGAAATCAACTGTTCACCTTATGGGAGTTCGCTTGTGTGTTATTGTTGTTTTTCCCTTGTTGCATTTAATAATTTTTCTTTGTCTTTAATTTTTGTCAGTTTGATTACTATGTGTCTCAGCATGTTTCTCCTTGGGATTATCCTTCCTGGGACTCTCAGTGATTCCTGGACCTGGGTGGTTATTTCCTTTCCCATGTTAGGGAAGTTTTCGACTATGATCTCTTCAAATATTTTCTCAGGTCCTTTCTCTCTCTCTTCTCCTTCTGGGACCCCTATAATGTGAATGTTGATGTGTTTAACGTTGTCCCAGTGGTCTCTTAGGCTGTCTTCATTTCTTTTCCCGCTTTTTTCTTTATTATGTTCTGCGGCAAGAATTCCACCATTCTGTCTTCCACGTTACTTACCTGTTTTTCTGCCTCAGTATGGTTACAAAATTAATGCACAGAAATATCTTGCATTCCTATACACTAACAATGAAACATCAGAAAGAGAAATTAAGGAAACACTCCCATTCACCATTGCAACAAAGAGAATAAAATACCTAGGAATAAACCTACCTAAGGTGGTAAAAGACCTGTACTCAGAAAACTATAAGACACTGATGAAAGAAATCAAAGATGACACAAACAGATGGAGAGATATACCATCTTCTTGGATTGGAAGAATCAATACTGTGAAAATGACTCTACTACCCAAAGCAATCTACAGATTCAATGCAATCCCTATCAAATTATCAGTGGCATTTTTTACAAAACTAGAACAAAAAAATCTTCAAATTTGTATGGAGACACAAAAGACCCCAAATAGCCAAAGCAATCTTGAGGGAAAAAAGTGGAGCTGGAGGAATCAGGCTCCCAGACTTCAGACTATACTACAAGGTCCAGTAATCAAGACAATATGGTACTGGCACAACAGAAATACAGACCAATGGAAAAGGATAGAAAGCCCAGAGATAAACCCACACACCTATGGTCAACTAATCTATGACAAAGGAGGCAAGGATATACAATGGAGAAAAGACAGTCTCTTCAGTAAGTGGTTCTGGGAAAACTGGACAGCCACATGTGAAAGAATGAAATTAGAACAGTCCCTAACACCATACACAAAAATAAACTCAAAATGGATTAAAGACCTAAATGTAAGACTAGACGCTATAAAACTCTTAGAGGAAAACATAGGCAGAAGATTCTGACATAAATCACAGCAAGATCCTTTTTGACCCACTTCCTAGAGGAATGGAAATAAAAACAAAAATAAACAATTGGGACCTAATGCAACTTAAAAGCTTTTGCACAGCAAAGGAAACTATAAACAAGGCAAAAAGACAACCCTCAGAATGGGAGAAAATATTTGCAAATGAATCAGTGGACAAAGGATTAATCTCCAAAATATAAAAACAGCTCATGCAGCTCAATATCAAAAAAACAAACAACCCAATCAAAAAATGGGCAGAAGACCTAAATAGACATCTGTCCAAAGAAGACATACAGATGGCCAAGAAGCACATGAAAAGCTGCTCTACATCACTAATTATTAGAGATGCAAATCAAAACTACAATGAGGTATCACCTCACACCGGTCAGAATGCACATCATCAGAAAATCTACAAACAACAAGTGCTGGAGAGGGTGTGGAGAAAAGGGTACCCTCTTGCACTGTTGGTGGGAATGTACATTGATACAGCCACTATGGAGAACAGTATGGAGGTTCCTTAAAACACTAAAAATAGAACTACCATATGACCCAGCAATCCCACTACTGGGCACATACCCTGAGAAAACCATAATTCAAAAAGACACATGCACCGCAATGTTCATTGCAGCACTATTTACAATAGCCAGGTCATGGAAGTAACCTAAATGTCCAGCAACAGATGAATAGATAAAGAAGATGTGGCACATATATACAATGAATATTACTCAGCCATAAAATGAAATTGAGTTATTTGTAATGAGGTAGATGGATCTAGAGTCTTGTCATACAGAGTGAAGTAAGTCAGAAAGAGAAAAACAAATGCTAACACACATATATGGAATCTAAAAAAGCGGTACTGATGAACCTAGTGGCAGGACAGGAAAAAAGATGCAGATGTAGAGAATGGACTTGAGGCCACAAGGGGGAAAGGGGAAGCTGGGACGAAGTGAGAGAGTAGCACTGACATATATACACTACCAAATGTAAAATAGACAGCTAATGGGAAGCTGCTGCATAGCACAGGGAAATCAGGCTGATGCTTTGTAATGACCTAGAGGGGTGGAATATGGAGGGTGGGAGGGAGGCTCAAGAGGGAGGGGATATGGGGATATATGTATACATATAGCTGATTCACTTTGTGGTACAGCAGAAACTAATACAACATTGTAAAGCAATTATACTCCAATGAAGATATTTTTAAAAAGTAGAAGGAAATTTAGAATTAGAAAATCACCATTTTGTTATTTAACAATAAAATAAATCGTTCAATCAGAAAACATTTTTAATAAAATAAAATCCATTGACTCATTGGATTCCCTATGCTGGCTCTTATGCTTAGTTCTACAAAAGCTCAGTCTGTAAAATCAGCATCATATCATTAATTCTTGCCTACTTCATGGGTATGTGGAGAAATAAAATGAGATATGACATATAAAGCACTTTCAGAACGTTATCATGAAAAGAATACAGGGCCTAATTCTACACTCTAAGGTCTGGAATCAGACACTGGGATCATATCCTGAGCCCTGCCACTGATTAACTTAGGGATACTGGTCTTTGCATTTATTAAAAAAAGAAAAAAAAAAGGTACGATACCTATTTTACAAGTTTGTGGTCATAATTAAATGAGATAATGTATGTGAAAATGACTGGCATGCTGCCCAGCTCATAGTAACATTCACCCTCCTCTTTCTTCTCTGCTAAAAACGATCCCATACACACTCTCTGTATTGCTACAAGACGTTATGTGGATAAGCTTAGATCAGCAGTTTTCACTTCAAAGAAGGACAAACATAGATAATAACTATTTAAATAATTAACAGGCTGGAACAAATCATCCACTGATGCTATGCATGGGAAATAAGAATTCTCTGCCATGACCTAATTTATGTCCTTGGCCAATACATTTTCCCTTCTTTGTTCCAGGGAAGATTAACAACATTGTGCAAAAAAGGCCTAGCTAGGGCCTGGTAAAGTGTAGCCCAGTAAATCGTAGTTATTGCTACAAAAGTTATTATCATTTCCTTGCAATCTAGAAGACACTACTAGCAGTATTACTATTCATATATAAGAGCAAATATGAGTGTGATTAAAGGTCTAATAAATAACCCTAAGTTCATTTCATAGTAGCTCTATTCCCCTTTACATCTCTGTCTAAATGGCTCCATTCATTAGTTCTACAGACTGAACAAACATCAAGCTTACAGATTTAATTCCTAGGTGACCTTTTACCCACGACCTCTTATATCACAGACAGAAGCCTTGATGTCAGGAAGAGGTGTCATAAATGGGGGCCTTTGACCAAAAGGGCTTGATGAGGAGCTGTTCTTAGTATTTAAAACAATCCCCTCTACTTCCCACCATTTAATTGGTGGTGTTTCTCACAGATTCATTCTCCGTATTCCTATTTTGGGGGGAGGGAGAAGGTTCCCTGGGGAATCTTGCACAGTCCCATGCACTCAGCTATGTCCCATGACCTTCAAATGTACAGCTCCAACTCCGGGCTAGCCTTTTATCCTCTCCCTTTCCCTCTATTCTGCTTCAGGCCAGTAACCATAGCCTCTAGCCATATCGGGCTCTCTGAGCGTCCCTCTGAAGACTCTCTCATCAGATTGAAGGGGCAGCTACTACTCCTTTCCTGGCCCTCTGAGTTCAGAGCAGTGAGAGGCAAAAGAAGCAGTCAGGGGGTGACGTGTGGGGGACATAAAGCCTTCATTGGAGCTGGCAGATGTTCAAAAATGACTCCAGCTCTTGGGGTACTTTTCTGATCTGTTGATGACTTCCTGCTGGACCCTCCGGACCACAATTCTCTTGACCTGGCAGGGGCTCTCCATCAGCTGGCCACCACAAATACGCTTCAACTTCTGTACCCAGTGGTTCACCCTCAACTTCTATCTGTGGAGATCCATCTTGTACTCTGGCAGACACCCTTTTGGGCAGAATGTCTTTTTAAATGATCCCAGGCCAACATTCTTTTGATGGACACGAGTCCATCCTTTTCCTCAGGATCTCGGTACCTTTGGCCTACTACTGAAGGGAAATGCATTGCTTTCCAGATGCAGCCTCTATTCTGCCTCCCACTACAAGAAAGTAGCTTCAGACATCATCTTTCTTTGGTATTCTCACACATGGATCAGACATCAGTCCACAGTGTCAAAATGCAGGAACGAATCTTCCCCTTCATTAGACCTGAGGCGAGGGAAATACAGTCCTCCCATGCATCCCCACCCCTTTGGTTGAGTTAAGTATCAGGTCTATACAAAGAAATTTCAACAAAATTTTCTGCAGCCTTCAATAACATTCCCCTCTTATAGTCTCAGTATGTGTGAGTTGTTTAGTTCTATAAAACCAGTCACCTTGCAACGTACTATCTACTGTCTTCATGTCTTGATCAAAAGCTAGAGAGGATGCATCCCATGTTAATATCCTTTTTTCTTAATTGAAGGAGTTTTACAAGGTAACCTTCACGTTTCTCCCTCTTGTCCTTCAGTCACCATCTGATGCCTACAAAGGTAAAATCCTGCCACTATTGCCCCTTTATGAACTTATATGTAATAATACTCATCCAGCTTCAGGTCACACATATAGACTTTTTTATAGACGCAATATTGATTTGTGAATTTTATAAGTCACAATTTCATCAGTTGCGTTCTAATCAAACGAACAGCAGGGTGGAAATAACTGGAGCTAGATAAATAAATAACTGAGTTAATTATGGACTTACTCACTTTAAAGAAACATTAAATTATGAATGATTATGAATAGCTGAGTAACTGTTCCTGATCTTAATGCCTAGAATATAGAGCTTGGAGAATGGACACCTTGGTAGTTTGCATAATTCAGTTGCAAAGGAAGTGAGCTATGCTGGTCTCAGACTCCTTCTCCATCTCTGCATTCCTCCTTCTCCTGATACATGGATACATGGGACTCCTTGCACCCAACGTGCATTGTCAGCCTGACTCCCAGGTATGAGAAGTGTATTCATTTCTTATTGTTGCTGTAACAAATTGCCACCAACTTAGTGGCTTAAAACCACACACATTTGTTCTTTCATAAATCTGGAGGTCAGAAATCTGAAATGGGTAAATCTCACTGGGTAAAATCAAGGCCGCATTCCTTTTGGGAGGACCTAAGAGAGGATCCATTTTCTTGCATCTTCCAACTTCTGGAGGCTGCCAGCATTCCTTGCCTTGTGGCAAGGCACATATTCAAAGCTAGAATGGTCAATCAAGTCTTTCCCACATTGCACAATCCCAGTTTCTGCTTCCATAGTCACATCTCCTTCTCTGACTTTGACTGACTCTTCTGCCTTCCTTTTCTACTTTGAAAGACCCTTGTGATTACACCGGACCCATCTGAGTGATTCAAGGTACTCTCCTTATCTTCAGGTCAGCTGGTTAGCAATCTCAATTCCATCTGCAAACTTAATTCCCCTTTGCCAGTAAAAAAGCATATTCATAGGTTCTGAGGATTAGATCCAGGACCTCTTTGGTCAGGGCATTATTCTGCCTACTACACAAGGAGTAATCCCACACTGCTACAGAGGTTACCTGAATCCTCCCTTGTCTTCTCCTCCCACTCAGGAAGCAGGTGTACAACTCCAGCTGCTTGTTTGATCCTGGCATCGTGGCCAGTATTTACTCCATGATACCAGGTGGTAATGAAGAACAGAGCTCTATGCCTGTTTTTGTAAATACAATGTTATTGGAACACAAAGTCATGCCCATTCATTTACATATTGTTTGTTTGCTTTCATGCTACAAGAGCAGAGCTGAGGAGTTACAGCAGAGACTGTATGGCCCCCAAAGTCTAAAATATTTATCATCTGGCCCTGAGAAAAAAAAGTTCGCTGATCCCAATATAGAAGGCTGCTCTCTTTCTCTCTCTGATTTATTCTTACTCCTAGATTGTAGCCTTTCATGATCCTTCCTGAAAGCCAAGTATGTGGACCAGGTCCTCCCCGCTTGGGTGGACTCTGAACTTCATTTTCCATACCACCAGCCCTGTTAATCTGCCATAAACTCTGATCAATTTCTCAACCTCTAGACTAACACTTTCAGAATCAGCAAGTTTCTTGATGAGAAAAGCAATCTGCTTCTTTCCCAGATCTTGTTTCCTGAAAATACCTATTTCAGTAGCTCTCTAATGCCTTCAAACAAATACTGTTTATATTTCATCTAGCTTTTCCAGTTGTTCTCAGCAAGAAGACTGATCCAAGCAATCTGGACCACTATGACCAGAAGCATATTTTTAGTGCTGTTATTGAATTTTTGTTGCCTCCAAATTCTTATTATCCATATTCCTTTATATCTTGTTCTGTCTTCTTTTGTGTTGACCTTATGATTTCCTTATCACTCATAGCTTCTTTACAGCTTTCTTTATAGTACTCTGTCTCTTAGGGACCATGCTCTCTTGCTTTCTAATGAAGAAGATGGGTTTTATGAAATATTCTTCTGAATCCTACAGTTAAGTATAGCCTCAGACAAACTTATCCTTGACCCCTCAGAATAAAATTTCTTTCCCCTTGTTTTGTATTAATTTACTACAGCCCCTATTTATTTAGTTTTGTTTCTGTCTCTTTATCTTCCAACTAGGTAAAGTCTATCCAGACTTGATAAACTGGTTGTTTTTAGCCCCGCTTCTCAAAAAAACAACAAACCTGCTAACCAGATTTATCCTCAACTAGAGGGCCCAATGTGGCATAGTTTGCATTCCAAGTCAAATTTTCCAGCGGTTTCTTCCATCTTCTGGTGCATCTTTGCTCTATTTATATGAAATATCCTATCCCAACTGCTTCATTCTTTCTGATTCTGAACTGAAAGAATTTAAAATTTAGAATTTAAAAATCCCTTTCAAAGCACTTACTGCAATTAAAGTTCTTACATCTCTCACTTTTTACTTTTTCTAAGTAAATATACAACAGTGAGGTATAGTATTTCAGCCATCTCACAGAGAAGCACCTATAATCAGGGACAATGGTAAGTTTTCTGACTCATTGGCCTATAGCCGCCGGTTCCCTAGTCCAGGAGACAGAAGGAAGAAGTACAAAGTTTCTTCTTAACTTCTTAGATTGGGTCTCTTTCAAGAGGTGAAGACTGAATAGGCTGTTTCTCAATCCTGCTCTGTTTTGGTGGAAATTTCTCTCATATTCTTGTATTATATTCCCCCATCAATCTAGTTTTCTATAGTACCTTGGAACTTATTTTTTATATTTATATTCCCATTTTGGGACTCTATTTAGGAACAGTGAATTAAAGCTCAGAGTCCACTACCAGTAACAGTTCTGTAGAATTGAATCCTGCAGTTATCCAGGGACTGGGTCATTCCCTTGATTCCATGCAGCTAAATGCTTTTCATAAATATTCTTCTTAGGCTTTCCAGATTCAAAGGGATGACATGGTTTGTGAAATGAGTCACAAAAATGCAAATTGGCATCAACACAAATACTTGGCATAAATTAAGCTTTTTCTTAAAAATTACTGATTTGTGATGTGGTATCCAGGGATTTATTAGAGTCAAGGATTTCTTCTTCTTCTACAAGAAGTATTAGTGAGTTACAAAAGGAGCCACAGTGGATATTTTCTACCTGGGCAATTACATTTGGATGTTTTGGTGTCCAATAAATAAAAAATGTTGTACAGTGGAAAGCATCAGAAGGCCTGGATTTGAATACTTTCTTGTAGGTTTCAACTATGTGACTTTGAGCAATGCAATGAACCTCTCTTTTCTCTTCCATAAAATGAGAATGGGGCTTCCCTGGTGGCGCAGTGGTTGAGAGTCCGCCTGCCGATGCAGGGGACACGGGTTTGTGCCCTGGTCTGGGAAGATCCCATGTGCCGCGGAGCGGCTGGGCCCGTGAGCCATGGCCGCTGGGCCTGTGCGTCCGGAGCCTGTGCTCCGCAATGGGAGAGGCCACAAGAGTGAGAGGCCGGCGCAACACAAAAAAAAAAAAAAAAAAAAAAAAAAATGAGAATGATGATCATGATACAACTTTACCTACGTCACTTGTTCAGTAAGAAAATGAATTGATACGACATGTGGAAGAAATTTGTAAGTTATTAAGCCTTGTTTTAAATTATATTCATTTTTTAAACTATTTCAGAATGAAAACTGAGAATTACTCTTTGACAAGGTTAAATTTGAATGATAAATATTCATATTAATCTCTAATTATCCATTCATTCCAGAATTGACATAGAGAATCTATAATATTTATTCTCTATATGATGACAAGAGTGTTCCAGGGTAAAGAGAACTGCCTATGAGTGGTGAAGCTAGTTTAAACTTTAAAGGTAAATGCATCCTCCCATCTCCTAGAGACATGTCAGAAATCAAATACGAGCACATTTCTCAGCTTCAGGTGCCTCAGGTCCATTCCCTGAATCTTCGAGCAACTTGGGGAAAGCTCAGACCAAGACATTAGGGTTAAAAACAAAAAACAAAACACAAACAAAAAATACTAAGAGCTATACCATAAGAAATCAATTTCAGATTTTTGCTTTCAATTGCATTCAAAGGAATTTCATGCTAGGCATCATGATATGTTAGGGATTCCTCCTTCCCTCCCTCCCTCCTTCCCTCCCTCCCTCCTCCGCTCCTTCTTTTCCTCCCTTTCTTTCCCTTCCCTTCCTTCTTTTTTTTCCTACAGAAGATTAGAAATATACATTCTTACTGCTAATGGAAAAGACTCAACCCTGAAAATGCAGTTCCTTGTTAAAACAGCAGAAGAACAGACTGCAGTGGAAGACTACTCACTAGAATTAAGGATTTTTCTGTCTGTGTTTCAGAAGGAAATATCACTAACCCAGGAGCAAGACTTCGATAATTTACATACACAGAAAAAGGAGGGAGGGTAATCCTGAAAGAACTTCTGTTGTACTGATAGCATCAAAACTGAAGGGCATTGTATCGATTTCTTGTAATAACATTGTGAAATTCATAGTAAGCTGGTTGGTATTTTTAAATATGAATTCATTTATAATATGCTTTTTGAAAATCTGGCATAACCCCATTCTGTCAAAAAAATTTGAGAAATTGTCTTTAGAAAAGGTTTGTAAATATTTACTGTTTTTATTAGCATTTGTGGTTGTAAACTTGCTTAGCTGAAGTGTTATGGTTAATAAAATTAGCAATAAAAATTTCTGATTCTTCTATTTCCTCTTAAATTTCATCATATACACATGGAATACTCATTTGAGCCTACAAATAAAATGATTGCAAAATCATTTTTACTGTTGCAAAATCTTTATTGTTATCCATTCTTATTTTTAATGTTATTTGTTACTGGATGACTTGCCTGAACATCAAAAAATACACGATAAAGATTTAAATAATTAGGAAGTACAGAAGAATATAACAAAGAAAAAATATTCATAATCTTATTATCTGGAAATAATTGTTTAATTAATATTTTTATTTTTCTTATGCATGCATTATATCTATATCCATACACACACACACTATGTTTTTTCAAAATTTGGTGATATTGTATACTGTTTTATTTTCCTTCATACTTAAAATTTCATGAATGTTATTCATGTAATTATTATTCAAAAATACATTTAATTTATGAGAAACACTTCTCATATAAATATAGTATCTAATGAATCCTCTATTGTTGCACATTTTAGTTGTTTTCAAGCTTTTCTGGTTATAAATAATGCTATAACTAGCATCCATGTACCTAAATCATTGTTACCATCTTTGATTAACTTATTCTAAGTTTTCTAGAACTGTAATTATTAAACCAAAAGATATGAACTTTTTAAAAAATCTTAATTCATATGACCAAATTATGTTGCAGAAAGGTCATACTAATTTTCATTTCTACAACAGGATGTTAGAATACTTTTTAAATTACATCTGCCACTGCATTTAGTTTAAACCTTTAAAAAGTATGCATTTATTAATTGATAAGTGAAAAAGGCATGTTATTATTTTTTTTTTTCTTGCGCTATGTGGGCCTCTCACTGTTGTGGCGTCTCCCATTTGCGGAGCACAGGCTCCGGACGCGCAGGCTCAGCGGCCATGGCTCACGGGCCCAGCCGCTCCGCGGCATGTGGGATCTTCCCGAAACGGGGCACGAACCCGCGTCTCCTGCATCGGCAGGCGAACTCTCAAGCACCGCGCCACCAGGGAAGCCCGCATGTTATTATTTTAATATGTACTCCTGAATTATTAATAATGATAAGCTTTTTCTGGGTATGTAGTATCTTTTAGAATGTCTCTTCATCTTCCTTGCCCATTTTGTCTATTGCTTGCTATCGTCCTGTTCTTTTTCTGGGCTTCACAGATGTAGGGATTTTAAAAATATATCTGTATTATTTCCTAAAAATCTTTTCCCAATTTGCCAAGAGTATTTTATATTTGTTTACTTTAAGCACATAACTTTATATAGTTAATATTTTCTACTGTTTTTGTACATAATATGTAGTTTTATATCCCAATATCAGTTCAATACTTATATATAGAAACATCTAATTGTTTTGGGTTTTATTTTTAGATACTTAAATCTATATAGTATGAAGTTAAAATCAAACTGTTTTCAATACCTTTTGTTGAATAATTTGTTCTTCATTGTTTTGTAATATTTACCATATAATATATTACATGTTTATCTACAGTGAGATTTCTTCCAGGACTCTCTACTCTTCCATTGATGAGGCAGGTATTTCTCACACAAACCCCACACTATTGTAACCTCTATAATTTTATAGAGTTCTTCCCTTTTTAACGCATATTTTTAATCTTGATATTTGAATTATTTTTCATGTTATAAACAATTACATTTAATTAGAATGACCGTAAGCCTATAAATTAATTAGGGAAGAAATGATACATTTAAGATACTTTGTCTTCTCTTCTGAAATAGGTATAACTCCCCACTAATTCAAGTATTTCTGTATACCTTCATGTAAAGATTTATAGTTTTCTTCATATACACTTTTTTTGTAAAAATAATTACTAAATATTTTCTGATTTGTATCACTATTGATAATGATACTTGATATTGATAATGATAATTGATATTGATAATTAATCTTCTAATTGCTTATTTTTGGTATATAGGAAAGCCAGTTTTTTTCAAAAAGCTTACTTTATGTCTGATTACTTCACTGAATTACATTTATTGATGCTAATAATTAGGTAATTTTCTTCCTATATCTGTGCATATATAGCCATATTATCTACAAGTAATGACAATTTTATCTCTTCCTTTAAAGGGTTATAACTTTTAAATCTATTTCTTCCCTTAAATTTAAGAGCTATGGTTAATGGCAATCATAAAAAAAAAATAGTAGTAAATAGACCTGCTTTCCCATCCTTCCAATCTTAGTGTAAATGTAACCTCTTCAGCGAGAATCTCTGACCAAATCTCTATGTAGCATCCTACAAACCTCCCATTAAGTTTATCCTATCATCCTGTTAATTTTGTTTATAGTACTTCTCATAATGAAAATGGTACCTATGCAAAATGAAAATTGTCTAATTCCCTACTTCTTGTATATGCTCTACTGGAGTGCTGTACTGTGATATGGAGAAGGGCTGATGTCTGTTTTGCTCCCCTCTGTAAACCCAAGCATGTTATATAGTTTCTTGTATGGTCTTCAGTGTTTCATATAAAGTAAAACTTTGATTATCGGTTTCATATATATCTTTATTATATTAATAAATACTCCTACCTTTTGGGACTGTTTTATGAGAATGGATGCTGTGTGTTATCAAAAGCATTTTTGGATTGCATTAAAATTAAATATATATAGTCTCAAATTTATTTATTCTAATTGAACCTATTTATTCAAATTATTATATAAATAGATTGCCTGATACTAAATCATTCTTGAAATTATCACATGAATCCTATTAATTATGGATGGACTTCAAATACACTGCTGAATTCAACCTTCTAGTATTTTATTAAGAATTTTTGTCTCTGCAGTCAGAGAAGTTTAATCTATAATTTTTTTCATTGTTACAATCTGCTTTGTTTTTGTAATATGGTTATGGATTAAATAAAATTTTCCATCTATTTCACATATTAAACAGTTTATATATGATGGGAATTATTTGTTGCTTCATAATTTGAGAGAACTCATAAGTTAAACAGTCTATAAATACTTTTTTAGAAGTATATCATGTAAATTTTAGAATTTTTTCCATACATATAGAAGTTTTTCTTCAATTTCTTTCTTTCCTTAATCAAATTTATGTGGTCTTATTTTCTTGAATATCTATAAATATTATTTGTTATTATCTTGTCAGATTTCAATATTTCATTGTACATATTGATAGAAAGAATGAGGGTGAAAAGGAGAGAAAATGACAATGGTGTGGTTGATCACTGGTTGAATTAGGAGATGCCAGAAGGCTGTGCAAAAGAAGCTTAAAACAAAAAGTAGAAATGTTTGAACGAACAAGTCATGGGTGAGTCTGCCTTCTTTTTTTTTCCTCTTTAATATTGTTCATCCTGGGGAACTTGACTTAATGGCTGATAAAACAGCTATTACGATGTTGCCCTTGAATCCCAGAATAGTGTGAAGCAGAAAGAGAATAATTAGAAGTAGATTCTTGAGTCTTGAAGAAGCTTTGATCTAGCAAGGGAAACTAACCCTGGGAAGCCTCATTCCTAGTGTCTCCAAGGATTGGTGATGCATGAAATTTCTACCTCCTAATCAAGAAGAGCCAACAGGATATGATAAGATGGATCTGTGAAAAGGTTGCACCTTGCCACACTCATTCTCATTTCCTCACCAACCCCAAGACACTGAACCACTGAACTCACTTTCAAAATGTTGAGCTTCAGAAAGTTGTTTTTTTAAATATATGCGTGTGTGTGTGTATACATATATGTGTGTGTGTGTGTATATATATATATATATATATATATGCATGTATATAATTTTAGTCTCTCTTCAGCTTCCATGGAAATTGTCCCCTCTTCGGGACCATTTGAAACTTTGCCTTAAATAAGTTGCTGGTCCTTTCATCTTTGGTCATGTTTTGAGAATTAAGGTCCTGACCTAGCATCTAATTCCCCACACTGGATCCATGATAAAGTCTGAAAGGTAATGCTGTCCCTATCTGAGACAGTTATTTTTCTACCACAAACACAGAGAAAATGAAGAATGAAGCAGGCAGTGGAGTGGGGTAGGGTGCGGAGGGATTTGGGAGGGGAAAATGAGAGAGACAGAGAGAAAGAGAGAGAGAGAGAATCCAGTAGATAAAGTTCCTTTTGAAGACCAGCTATACTTTTCTGTCCTTAAATTCCATGAGAAAACATACGAATACCCCTTCACATAAATTAGTTCTGAAAAGTCTCCACTACCTGCAATCAAAACATTGACTAAAACACTAGCCAGAGATAATTTATCTCATACCTATCCACTGGACTCCAGCTATGACTCAAACAGCCCTTTGTGAACATTAGATCTCTGAATATTCTGGCTTCCCTCATGCTCCAGCATTACTTCACTTTCTTTGCTAAACAAACAAGCAAGCAAAAAAACCAATAAACAACTTCCTATTACCTTTATACAATGTTCAAAGTTACAGTTGTTTTTTTTAAGAGGTAATGTGATCTTATTGAGGTATTACACGTTAAAGTGTAAATGCTCTATAGCTTAAACCTCTTAGATATTAGGGATATTTCTCTTAGAAATACAGCTCTAATTTCTAGTTGTTGAATTTTATGCAGCAGGAAAGGCTGATAATGATATTGTGATCTCTTTCAAATTTAACTCAACGTAACAGATATATGAAATTACTATTTTGGACCATATTTGGCTTAAACACTAAACGTTACTGAATCTCCCTGTATCTTAATTTCCTCAGACACAAAATAAAGACAAATATCTACCTTCCACCAGATTTGTAGGGACAACTAAGCATTTGTAAAGCACAGAGCAAAGTTATGGCTTTCAAGTCATATCTATGACTGGTTATTTTAGTTAATGTATTCAGGAAGGTGCTGGGTTTGCCTTATATTTAAAGTCATCTGCTCTGCCTTCTATTAAGGACAGTCCTCAAGGCATCAGGGAATCTCTTGGCTTGGGGTGGTATTACAGCAGTGTGGGGAAACGAAAGCTTGTAGTAGGGAATGACAAATAATACTTGGCACAAGTGCCACCAATCCTGGCTTCTGTGTCAATAGCAGACATTGCTAATTGAGCTCAGCACTCTTTCTCATTGATCAGTGACATAATCTCAGAGTTTTCAACAACACAGTAGTCCAGGCAATAACTCCTAACTAATTAGAGCTGGCATCAAGATTAAAGCATTTTGCCATTAATAGTCCAGGACAAAGATCAGAAAACATTTTCTGTAAAGAGCCAGAGAGTAAATATTTTTTATTTCGTGTGCCATATGGTCTCTGTTGCAGCTACTCAACTCTGCATTTGTAGTACAGAAGCAACCACAGACAATGTGCAAACAAATGGGGGTGATCGTGTTCCAATAAAACTGCGTTTACAATGGTAGGCAGTGGGCTAGATATGGCCCATGGCCCAGTGTTTGCCAACTTCAGGTTTAGAGTCTCTCCTAAAATCAAGGGGAGTCACTATAATGGCAAATGCGGCAGAAATCATTTCAGCAGAGTTTGCAAAAGAAGTATTTTGGCAGCTCAGGTAGATAAAATGAACCAAAGACCTGAGGACTTCCTTTGCTTAATTCTGCCTGAAATCCTGCTGAGTCCATTTTTCTCTCACATCTCAGAGATTGCTGAGGTAAGTGAGCCCCATTTCTCTTGGACCTCAGCTGATGCAGTGTGTCTGTTCCAGGTGTTTGTGCTGATGTTAAAATGCACCAGCTGAGTTCTCCTTCCCAGGCCATTTACTGTTAAGGTTAGATTACAACAGTGGTCTTTAACCTTGAGTTTGAGGTTCCTTCCTACTTACACTCACAATCCAAAAGATCACTGGAGACTCCATTGCCCCAGCAAGTAAAGTAAGCCTCAAGTGTTGCCTCCCCCATAATCATGCAATGAAACTGAGTTACAGGTAAGTATTACCAAAACCTTCTACTATCTCTTGGGGAATTCTCACGTTGAATCCAATGTTATATTTTCTGCAACAGGGAGAAATATGGATGGTTAAGTACATGGCATTGAGCAAGTCATTTTACCTTCCTGAGCCACAGTTTCTTCATTCATAAAATAAAGATAATAATACCTTCCTTACCTTTTCCATAGATTTTGATGAGATGCAATGGGTGCCATTTTTTTTAAAACTTAGGCTTATATGTGTCACAAAACCCACATCAGCCATTAAAATCCTTTTCAGTCTAGTTTTCACACTGCCATTGACCTCTACCAACATCACCATAATTACACCCTGTGATAAACAGCAGGGTTAATACTGGAGGAATGAATCTACCAACGAAAACTATCACTCCCAAATCAGAGATGTTTGTCCTGACAAGTGTCCTACCTTTTTCATTCATCAGTCTCTTGTGGCACAGAGTATGTAAAGGTCTCCAGAGGGATTCTGGCTTTCGTTGCCTTTTGGCACCAACATCCTTCCAAGTATCCAGCATTTGCAAATCAGACAAATATAAAGTTAATTAAATCCTACGTGTCTATGCCAAGGAAGGTGAAGATAAAATATTCTAAGACATAAAGAATTGATGTAGTGACTACTGCTGGGAAGTATTAGGGAAGAATTATTTACCAAAATAGCTTTGATTTGGGCAGGAAGAGCCCTTCAGATTCCACCTGAAGCCCCTTAAAAAGAATAAGAAACTAATAGTATTATTATAAAATCAAAGCTGCTGTTCTCCTTCCAAAGTCCCTAAATTAGATGGGAATAGTATATATGATTTCCTGGAGAAATTCAGATTCGGCAACGCTCCCAGAAAATTTGAAAACATTCATTTCAGAACAATATACATTTTCTTCATACCTGCATTTACCAAATGATTGTCAACACCACCTTGTCTGTGTCAAAAGGGATCCATGGCAATTGCTTTTTCCAAGATCACTTAGTTCCTTTGTTTCTCAATTTACCTACCCTACAAACCCTACTTTGTTCTTTGTAAAATAGGATTTACTAATATCTGCTTTCCTTCTTCATGAGGGTAAAAAGGAGCAAATGGAATAATACCTATGAAGGTACTTTGAAGCTGAACGATCCATACAGCCAAGTCCAGCAAACTTCCTAAGTAACATGCTACAAGTTAAATAGGAAGGATGATCTCCTTGCAAGCAGCATTTGTCTCAGAATGATTTCTGGAATGGAAAATCAAATAACTCACCTTTTATTACCTCTGCTTTTCCTCCCACTGAAGACTCAGCTGCCTCTTATTAAACACAGTCTCTGCTGTTCAATAGTTTTCTTACTATTTACTCATAAACTAATAAAGTGACCAACTTTAATGTGAAAAACAGGACATATATCATTCTTACAAAGTATATTATGTTTATTCTTCACAGAGAGTTATGGCTATAATTTGTATATATATAAAATAAACTGGCAGTATGTTTGGCTATTTTTCCCATTGGGAAAAATAAAGCCTTTTCTGTTCAACCTCTTAGGTCCAGATGTTGGGGCTTGGGGCCAGCACGCCCAGTGGTAAGTTCAGGACCCCATTCTTTTGTTCAGGGGCTGCTGTTGAGTGTCCTGTGCTGTGAAGTGGAGGGTTGGCCACACAGCTTACTCTAGATGGGTCAGGTGAAGTGTCAAGGCAGACAGCATCACTCCTGCCAGTGAGTCGAAGGCCATTTCTGTAGGGAGCCCTCATAGACATAATAAGGGAGCTAACACAGCACCTCAGCAGCAGCCATCAAACTGTGATGGAAAGTCTGCCAGTGAGACTCACGCCCTGCAGCCTCATGGTTCTGACCATGGAAAGTCTCACTCCGGCAGAGAATGGGCGTTTCGTCAGGTTGACCCCGCCCCTCCATGAGGACGCTCCAAACATGGAGTTCACTGGCCTCCTCCCCGTCTCTCTCCTCTCTTCACTCTATGGGCTTCCCCCAGCCCTGCCCTCCCTTTATCCCCCAGGGTGGGGACTTACGACTGGTCATCCATCCTCTTCTTCATTTCTACTGTGGATGGATTAACTTTAGGCACTGCTCCTTCCGGGATTTCCCTTTGGATTTTTGAAATGCTTTTCTCCTCTCAAAGAGCTTGGGTCTTACACAACAATAGCTTCACCTTTCACAACTGTTTCTCTGCATTGGACTGCAAAAGCCAAATTTGGAAGATAAAAATTAAACAGTTTCTCTTTCATAATAATCCAACCATTCTCAAAGTAATGAGTGTCTCAGCAGAACTAGGGAAAGGTGATACAGACAGGATATGAGTGCACTGGCATATTCCAATATATTATCTCCTGACATTAGTCAGTGCTCTCTGGAGCCTTTTCTAATAGGCAGGAGGCCCAGAATGAGGTGATAGCCTTCTGATTTTCATCTCTTCTGCTCAAGGACTTGCTCACAGGCTAAGCTGTTTCTTCCCATTCAGAAGGGGACCAGGAGAGAGCCAGGACTCACTGGCATTTTCTCTATTATACAATGTGTTACATTAAGCAATATATTTCTGTGAGGTACTGTTTTAAGAGTTTTTCTGAAATCATGTCAAGGCATTTATTGGAAGTCATAATAAAACATAGACTATACATGTATTTATTCTTGAATTAATGAAAAAGCATAATTCCAAAGCAGATCCCAAACAAAAAGCTACAGATATAATGACACCTCTCTCCCCCCACACACAGCCTCCAAAGAATGCTTCTCAAAGAGTGTTACTTGAGCATAAAAAGATTTGAGAAACTCTCTAGAATAATAACCATAACTTCTCTTTATTAAACAGGTACTCGATACCAGTGCTTCACATATGATAACTCATTTATCACAACACTAAAGTGAATATCCTCCCATTTTAGTTACAAGAAAATCGAGACTCCAAAAGATTAAATAACTTGCACAATTTCATATAGCCAGTAAATGTGGAAGTCAGAATTCAAGCCCTAGTTTATCCAGCTCAAAAATATACCAATACATCATGATCAACTATAGAGCTGCTTATCAATACAGATGCCCACCCACCTCCAGTGATTGCCGTTAACTAAGTCCTGGGGTGCAGGTCACCATGCAGGTTAAGACCCTGTGAGAACTGTAAGACTCGGATTCTAGACTACCTCCAGTTTAGAATTCTGAGCACTGCTCTTGGTAGTTTTGTGACCCTGGGACATTTACTTAACTTCCCTGGGCCCCCCTTTCCTCACCTTTGAAATAGGGAGAGAACTGTGACACTGTCTTCCCCATCAGGTTCTTCTGAGGACTAAATGACTCAGCAGATGTAAGCTACTTAGAGTGGTATCTTGACATGCTGAACACAGTTATTATTACTATTATTATTATTGATCTGATGCATTACTGATCAGATCCTCTATTTCTCAGTGTGTCACATTACTCAGTTGTATGTGTGTGAGATGCTATTTCAGATCTGAGGATGACTGTGATGCACTCTTCTGACTTCAGGAAAATCCACGGGGGTAAATATCTAATCACATACAAAAATTTCAGGACGTTCTCACCTTTTTATGCTGCAAATTTGATATTAAAAAGTCTTATGAACTAGCCACAAGACAAGAACATATTTTCAGTTATGCTATAATATAGAGCATAATGCTCTATAATATAGAGCGTCTTATAGAAAAAATTACTCTTAACTTTAAGAGAAAGCAATCATTTTATTGCATAGGAAGGATATGAACTGAGAGTAATGGGAAGCAGATAACCAGAACATGGGGATGAGAACAGGAATAAGATTATGGGGCTTCCCTGGTGGTGCAGTGGTTGAGAGTCCGCCTGCCAATGCAGGGGACACGGGTTCGTGCCCCGATCTGGGAAGATCCCACATGCCACGGAGTGGCTGGGCCCGTGAGACATGGCTGCTGAGCCTACACGTCCGGAGACTGTGCTCCACAGCGGGGGAGGCCACAACAGTGAGAGGCCTACGTACAGCAAAAAAAAAAAAAAAAAAAAAAATCATGAACCATTCTCCTTAAACCTTTCAAGGCTTTGCCATTGTTTATTGCCAGCTCAAAATTTAAGAGGGTTCAAGATAAAAAAAAAAAAAAAAAAAAAAGATTATGATTTTTTTAAGACATTATTTTTGAGAGCAGTTTTAGGTTCACAGCAAAATCAAGAGGAAGGTACAAAGATTTCCCTTATACCACCTATGGCCCCACACTTCCATAGCTCACCCCCATTGTCAATCTCCCCCACCAGAATGGTACATTTGCTACAACTGATGAACCAACATTGACACACCATGATCTCCCAAAGACCATAGTTTATCTTAGGGTTCACTCTTGGTGTTGTACATTCTATGAGTTTGGACAAATATATAATGACATAAATCCATCATTATAGCATCATACAGAGAATTTTCACTGCCCTGAAAGTCTTCTGTGCTCTACCTTTTCATCCCTCCCCAACCCCCAGCCCCTGGAAACCACTGACCTTTTTATTGTCTCCATAGTGTTGCGTTTTCCAGAATATCATAGAGCTGGAACTATATATTATGTAGCCTTTACAGATTGGTTTCTTTCACTTAGCAATATGCATTTAAGATTCCTCCATGTCTTTTCATGGCATGATAGTTTATTTCTTTTTAGCACTGAATAATATTCCATTGTCTGGATGTACCAGTTTGTTTATACATTTCACCTAATGAAAACCATCTTTGTTGCTTCCAAGTTTTGGCAATTATGAATAAAGTTGCTATAAACATCCATGTGCAGGTTTTTGTGTGGACATAAGTTTTCAACTCCTTGGAATAAAAACCAAGGAGCACAATTGCTGGATCGTACAGTAAGAATATTTTCAGTTTTGTAAGAAACCACCAAACTGTCTTCCAAAAAGGCTGCACCATTTTCCATTCCCACAAGCAATGAATGAGTTTCCATTTCTCCACATTTTCACCAGCATTTGGTCAGTGTTCCAGATTTTGGCCATTCTAATGGGTGTGTAGTGATATCTTGTTTTAATTTGCATTACCCTGATGACATATAATGTTAAGCATCTTTTCATTTGATCATTTGCCATCTGTAAATTTTCTTTGGTGTCTGTTAAGATCTTTGGCCCATTTTTTTAGTTTTCTTATTGTGGAATTTTAAAAGTTCTTTGTATATTTTGGATAACAGTCCTTGATCAGATGTGTCTTTTGCAAATATTTTCTCCCAGGCTGTGGCTTGTCTTCTCATTCTCTTGATATTGCCTTTCACAGAGCAGAAGTTTTTAATTTTAATGAAGTCTAGCTTATTTATCAATTATTTCTTTCATGGATCATGCCTTTGGTGTTGTATCTAAAAAAGTCATCACCATAACCAAGGCCATCTAAGTTTTCTCCTTTGCTATCTTTTGGTGGTTTTATAGTTTTGCATTTTGCATTTTACATTTAGGTCTGTGGTCCATTTTGAGTTAATTTTTGTGAAGGGTATAAGGTCTGTGTCTAGATTCATTTGTGTGTGTGTGTGTACGTCCAAATGTTCTAGTACCATTTATTGAAAATACTATCTTTGCTCCATTGTACTGCCTCTTCTACTTTGTCAAAGATCAGTTGGCTATATTTATGTGTGTCCGTTTCTGGGCTCTCTGTTCCACTGATCTATTTATCTAGAACAATTATTTGTTCACTAGACTATGAGATATAAAGTAACTTTTTAAAACTAATGATCCAAATTTGCTAAATTTGAAGCTTCATACATGTTTAAGGCCAACAAGTAATTTTCTTTTTTCAAATTATTAAATTAGAATACAAGCTGCTGTTTACATGGGAAAACATTAGTACAGTTCAGGCAGCTCAAAATTAATATAGGTTTATGTCCAGCAAATATATTCCTTTTCATATTCTGAGTCCTACTCACAATTACAATTATTATTACATTTTGTCATTAAACTCTACTTAATTTTTTTTTTTTTTTGTCTGCGTCAGGTCTTAGCTGCGGCATGTGGGCCTCTCTCTAGTTGTGGCATGTGGGTTTTTCTTTCTCTAATTGTGGCATGTCGGCTCCAGGGAGCATGGGCTCTGTAGTTTGCGGCACGCAGGCGCTCTCTTTGAGGCATGTGAGCTCAGTAGTTGTGGCATGAGGGCTTAGTTGCCTTGCAGCATGTGGGATCTTAGTTCCCCGAGCAGGGATTGAACCTGTGTCCCCTGCATTAGAAGATGGATTCTCTACCACTGGACCACCAGGGAAGTCCGTCAACTTAATTTTTAAATCCCATTAATTAATGTATTTTATAAAAGAATGTGATACATTTCTTGATTAATTTTAATTATAGCATGAATATTAAACATTATCAACACAACTTGCTTTCGATTCACATATAGAACATTTATACCTTATCTGAACTATACTTCTAGCTGTTCAATTCTTATTAAATGCATTTTTTTAACATCTTTATTGGAGTATAATTGCTTTACAATGGTGTGTTAGTTTCTGCTGTATAGTAAAGTGAATCACCTATACATATACATATATCCCCATATCTCCTCCCTCTTGCATCTCCCTCCCACCCTCCCTATCCCACCCCTCTAGGTGGTCACAAAGCACCAAACTGATCTCCCTGCGCTATGCGGCTGCTTCCCACTAGCTATCTATTTTACATTTGGTAGTGTATATATGTCCATGCCACTCTCTCAATTTGTCCCAGCTTACCCATCCCCCTCCCCGTGTCCTCAAGTCCTTTCTCTATGTCTGCATCTTTTAAATGCATTCTTAAATCACAACCTAGAATTAATATTTCTAACCCAAACATGTTAAACTAAATAATTTTTATATTTTTTGGAAACCAAACCCACTCTAGCACTAATTTTTGTTGTGTTCTGTTTTAAGCCTTCAATTATATTTGTGCTCTATTTTAAGAATTCAACTTTTCAGTGAAAATTTTATAGCTATAAAATGTATACATGCTCCTTCAATGTCTCCATCTTCTGCCTCTGTGGTACCATTAGTCATCAGTAGGGTAGGATTCTGATCAAGTAAAGAAGCATGTAGATAACGGAAATACCAGTGTAAAAATAAGGATTGTGATGCAAAACACCATGCTTATGAATTATTCTCAGCTAACGCTCTGAAAATAATATAGTGCCCTATATGCTGAAGATCTTAGAACTTATCAAAGAACATGGATGTTGGCTGAAATCCTCCCCTTTTGAGGAATGTGTCCTTTCCTTTATAAACTATATTATATTTTTAAAATTTTGTTTAAGGAACTGGTATATAATTTTATAGATTACGTACCAGGTCATGTACCATATGGTACATGCTATGTTGGCGTAAGAGCAGAACGAAAAGGAGAGAATTGGGGCAGTTCTGAAAAGTTTTCTAGTGGGGGTGAGTTCTGAACTGAGGCAGAAGGATGCGTAGAAGTTACCTGGAGAAGAAGGGGAAAGGGCAAGGTGAGAGACTGTGGCCCGAGGCCTCAAAGCAAAGGGAGTAGCACTGCATCACTGAGAAGAGAGAGAACTTGGCACATTCCTTGGTCCACCTACAGCAATTCAGTGTGGCTGGAGTGCAGAGTAAAAGGTGAGGAAAAAGAGATGGGCCTGGAAGAGGAATGCAGGAGCCAAGTTGTGCAGGTTCTTGGACTTAATCCATCACGTGTACAATGAGGATATAATGGTATATAAGATAGATGTGACCCCTTGTTGCTGTACAGCCTGGTGACACTAACAGGACACGGTCAGGATCACATTTTAAGAAGATCGCTCTAGGGACTTCCTTGGCGGTGCAGTGGTTAAGAATCCGCCTGCCAATGCAGACGACACGGGTTTGAGCCCCAGTCTGGGAAGATCCCACATGCCGCGGAGCAACGAAGCCTGGGCGCCACAACTACTGAGCCTGCGCTCTAGAGCCCATGAGCCACAACTATTGAGCCCACGTGCTGCAACTGCGGAAGCCCACATGCCTAGAGCTTGTACTCCACAACAAGAGAAGCCACCACAATGAGAAGCCTGCACATCGCAACAAAGAGTAGGCCCCACTTGCAGCAACTAGAGAAAGCCTGCACACAGCAACAAAGACCCAATGCAGTCAAAAATAAATACATAAAATAAATAAATTAAAAAAAAAAAGAAGATGGCTCTGGATCTCTGTGGAACTTGTGGAGAATAAACCGGATTGAGGAAAGGGAAAGAAAAAGCCAGAAGCAGAGAGACCATTTCTCTTCAACGGCTTTCTTCCCAACAGCCAGCACAGGGCCTGGCACATAGTCAGTGTTCAATAAATACAAGCATGGCGTGAGGGGTCAAAGCAGCCCCTGATTATTGGCTCTACAACCACCCATTTAGCTGCATTCAAAGAAGCCAACCAGAAGTTTCTAATAAACAGTCTATAAGGTTAAACCTTTGAATGTTTTCTTGAAGCCCTATAAATAACAACGGCTAATCTCACAGAATATCAATCAAACTAGCTTTTTTCTCTCCTTGGCAATATGCATACTGCACTTACTAATTTATTATTTTATTATTTTATTGCCTAATTCAAAACATCCTGGAAAAAAATCAGCAGATCTACTTGAATTTAAAGCCTTTTTGCAAAAGAGCCAGCGTGATCTTTAGGAAAAGCACAGGATTTGGGTGCATAAGATCCAAGTTCTACTCTATAACATAAACCACAGCAAGATCCTTTTTGACCCACCTCCTAGAGAAATGGAAATAAAAACAAAAATAAACAAATGGGACCTAATGAAACTAAAAAGCTTTTGCACAGCAAAGGAAACCATAAACAAGACTAAAAGGCAACCCTCAGAATGGGAGAAAATATTTGCAAGTGAAGCAACTGACAAAGGATTCATCTCCAAAATTTACAAGCAGCTCATGCAGCTCAATATCAAAAAAACAAACAACCCAATCCAAAAATGGGCAGAAGACCTAAATAGACATTTCTCCAAAGAAGATATACAGATTGCCAACAAACACATGAAAGGATTCTCAACATCACTAATCATTAGAGAAATGCAAATCCAAACTACAGGAGGTATCACCTCACACCGGTCAGAACGGCCATCATCAAAAAATCTACAAACAATAAATGCTGGAGAGCGTGTGGAGAAAAGAACCCTCTTGCACTGTTGGTGGGAATGTAAATTGATACAGCCACTATGGAGAACAGTATGAAGGTTCCTTAAAAAACTAAAAATAGAGAGGAGCTTCAAGATGGCGTAGGAGTAAGACGTGGAGATCACCTTCCTCCCCACAAATACATCAGAAATACGTCTACATGTGGAACAACCCCTACAGAACACCTACTGAACGCTGGAAGAAGACCTCAGACCTCCCAAAAGGCAAGAAACTCCAAACGTACCTGGGCAGGGCAAAAGAAAAAACAGAGACAAAAGAATAGGGACAGGACCTGCACCAGTGGGAGGGAGCTGTGAAGGAGGAAAGGTTTCCACACACTAGGAAGCCCCTTCACTGGCGGAGACAGCGGGGTGGTGGGGGGAAGCTTCGGACCCACGGAGGAGAGCGCAGCCACAGAGGTGCAGAGGGCAAAGCGGAGAGATTCCCACACAGAGGACTGGTGCCGACCAGCACTCACCAGCGTGAGAGGCTTGTCTGCTCACCCGCTGGTGCGGGCAGGGGCTGAGAGCTGAGGCTTGGTTTCGGAGGTCCAATCCCAGGGAGAGGACTGGGGTTGGCGGCGTGAACACAGCCTGAAAGGGGCTAGTGCGCCAGAGCTAGCCGGAAAGGAGTCCAGGAAAAGGTCTGGAACTGCCGAAGAGGCAAGAGACTTTTTCTTGCCTCTTTGTTTTCTGGTGCGAGAGGAGAGGGGGTTAAGAGCGCCACTTAAAGGAGCTCCAGAGACAGGCACGAGCCGTGGCTAAAAGCGCGGACCCCAGAGACGGTCGTGAGACGCTATGGCTGCTGCTGCCGCCACCAAGAAGCCTGTGGGCGAGCACAGGTCACTATCCACACCTCCCCTCCCGGGAGCCTGTGCAGCCCGCCACTGCCAGGGTCCCGTGATCCAGGGACAACTTCCCCGGGGAGAACACACTCAGGATGCTGCAACGTCATGCCGGCCACTGCCGCCGCAGGCTCGCCCCGCATCCGTGCCCCTCCCTCCCCCTGGCCTGAATGAGCCAGAGCCCCCGAATCAGCTGCTCCTTTAACCCCATCCTGTCTGAGCAAAGAACAGACGCCCTCAGGCGACCTACACGCAAAGGTGGGGCCACATCTAAAGCTGAATGCCAGAAGCTGTGTGAACAAAGAAGAGAAACGGAACTTTCTCCCAGCAGCCTCAGGAGCAGCAGATTAAATCTCCACAATCAACTTGATGTACCCTGAATCTGAGGAATACCTGAATAGACAACGAATCATCCCAAATTGAGGAGGTGGACTTTGGGAGCAACGATATATACATATATTTTTTTCCCTTTTTCTTTTTTTGTGAGTGTGTATGTCTATGCTTCTGTGTGTGATTTTGTCTGTATAGCTTTGCTTTTACCATTTGTCCTAGGGTTCTGTCTGTCCGTTTTTTTTTTGTTTTTTTTTTTTAGTATAGTTTTTAGCTCTTATTATCATTGGTGGATTTGTTTTTTGGTTTGGTTGCTCTCTTCTTTCTTTTTTTTATTACTTAAAAAAATTTTTTTAATAATTATTTTTCTTTTAATAACTTTTATCTTCTTCTCTTGTTCTTTCTTTTTTTTTCTCCCTTTTATTCTAGGCCGTATGGATGACAGGCTCTTAGTGCTCCAGCCACGCATCAGTGCTGTGCCTCTGAGGTGGGAGAGCCAAGCTCAGAACACTGGTCCACAACAGACCTCCCAACTCCATGTAATATCAAACGGTGAAAATCTCCCAGAGATCTCCATCTCAACGC
Organism: Lipotes vexillifer; assembly: GCF_000442215.2. Lineage (NCBI taxonomy): Eukaryota > Metazoa > Chordata > Mammalia > Artiodactyla > Lipotidae > Lipotes > Lipotes vexillifer. The sequence goes on from NW_006783829.1 coordinate 1,020,006, forward strand.
CAAGACCCAGCTCCACTCAACGACCAGCAAGCTCCTGTGCAGGACACCCTATACCAAACAACTAGCAGCTAGCCTAAAATCATAATAAGGTCACAAACACCCCAAAACACACCACCAGACGTGGACCTGCCCACCAGAAAGACAAGATCTAGGCTCATCCACCAGAACACAGGCACTAGTCCCCTCCACCAGGAAGCCTACACAACCCACTGGGGGCAGACAACAAAAGCAATTGAAACTACGAACCTGCAGCCTGAGAAAAGGAGACCCCAAACACAGTAAGTTAAGCAAAATGAGAAGACAGAGAAACACACCGCAGATGAAGGAGCAAGGTGACAACCCATCAGACCTAACAAATGAATACGAAATAGGCAGTCTACCTGAAAAAGAATTCAGAATAATGACAGTAAAGATGATCCAAAATCTTGGAAATAGAATGGAGGAAATACAAGAAACGTTTAACAAGGACCTAGAAGAATTAAAGAGCAAACAAACAGTGATGAACAACACAATAAATGAAATTAAAAATTCTCTAGAAGGGATCAATAGCAGAATAACTGAGGCAAAAGAACGGATAAGTGACCTGGAAGATAAAATGGTTGAAATAACTACTGCAGAGCAGAATAAAGAAAATAAAAATGAAAAGAATTGAGGACAGTATCAGAGACCTCTGGGACCACATTAAACACACCAACTTTCGAATTATAGGGGTCCCAGAGAAGAAGAGGAAAAGAAAGGGACTGAGAAAATATTTGAAGAGATTATAGTTGAAAACTTCCCTAATATGGGAAAGGAAATAGTCAGTCAACTCCAGGAAGCACAGAGAATCCCATACAGGATAAATACAAAGAGAAACACACCAAGACACGTATTAATCAAACTATCAAAAATTAAATACAAACAGGGCTTCCCTGGTGGTGCAGTGGTTGAGAGTCCGCCTACTGATTCAGGGGACACAGGTTCGTGCCCCGGTCCGGGAAGATCCACATGCCACGGAGCAGCTGGGCCCATGAGCCATGGCTGCTGAGCCTGTGTGTCCGGAGCCTGTGCTCCACAACTGGAGAGGCCACAACTGTGAGAGGCCCACGTACAGCAAAAAAAAAAACAAAAAAAAAAAACAAAAAATTAAATACAAACAAAAAATATTAAAAGCAGAAAGGGAAAATTAACAAATAACATACAAGGGAATCCCCATAAGGTGAACAGCTGATATTTCAGCAGAAACTCTGCAAGCCAGAAGGGAGTGGCAGGACATATTTAAAGTGATGAAGGGGAAAAACCTACAACTAAGAATACTCTATCCAGCAAGTATCTCATTCAGATTTGACGGAGACATTAAAACCTTTACAGACAAGCAAAAGCTAAGACAATTCAGCACCACCAAACCAGCTTTACAACAAATGCTAAAGGAACTTCTCTAGGCAGGAAACACAAGAGAAGGAAAAGATCTACAATAACAAACCCAAAACAATTAAGAAAATGGTAATCGGAACATACATATTGATAATTACGTTAAATGTAAATGGATTAAATGCTCCAACCAAAAGACATAGACTGGCTGAATGGATACAAAAACAGACCCGTATATATGCTGTCTACAAGAGACCCATTTCAGACCTAGGGACACTTAAAGACTGAAAGTGAGGGGATGGAAAAAGATACTCCATGCAAATGGAAATCCAAAGAAACTTGGAGTAGCAATTTTCATATCAGACAAAATACACTTTAAAACAAAGACTATTACAAGAGACAAAGAAGTACACCACATAATGATCAATGGATCATTATGAAGATACAATCAAGAATAAGATATAACAATTGTAAATATTTATGCACCCAACATAGGAGCACCTCAATACATAAGGCAAATACTAACAGCCATAAAAGGGGAAATTGACAGTAACACAATCATGGTAGGGGACATTAACAGCTCCCTTTCCCAATGGACAGATCATCCAAAATAAAAATCAATAAGGTAACATGAGCTTTAAATGACACATTAAACAAAATGGACTTAATTGATATTTATAGGAAATTCCATCCAAAAACAACAGAATACACTTTATTCTCAAGTGCTCATGGAACATTCTCCAGGATAGATCATTATCTGGGGTCAAAAATCAAGCCTTCATAAATTTAAGAAAATTGAAATCGTATCAAGTATCTATTCTGATGACAATGCTCTGAGACTAGATATCAATTACAGGAAAAGATCTGTAAAAAATACAAACATATGGAGGCTAAACAATACACTACTTAATAACCACATGATCACTGAAGAAATCAGAGGGAAATCAAAAGATACCTAGAAACAAATGGCAATGAAAACACAATGACCCAAAACCTATGGGATGCACCAAAAGAAGTTCTAAGAGGGAAGTTTATAGCAATACGATACTATCTTAAGAAACAAGAAACATCTCAAATAAACAATATAACCTTACACCTAAAGCAATTAGAGAAAGAAGAACAAAAAAAACCCAAAGTTAGCAGAAGGAAAGAAATCATAAAGATCAGATCAGAAATAAATGAAAAAGAAATGAGGGAAACAATAACAAATATCAATAAAACTAAAAGCTGGTTCATTGAGAAGATAAATAAAATTGATAAACCATTAGCCAGACTCATCAAGAAAAAAAGGGAGAAGACTCAAATCAATAGAATTAGAAATGAAAAAGGAGAAGTAACAGCTGACACTGCAGAAATACAAAGGATCATGAGAGATTACTACAAGCAACTATAGGCCAATAAAATGGACAACCTGGAAGAAATGGACAACTTCTTAGAAAAGCACAACCTTCTGAGCCTGAACCAGGAAGAAAGAGAAATATGATAAGACCAATCACAAGCACTGAAACTGAAATTGTGATTAAAAATCTTCCAACAAACAAAAGCCCAGGACCAGATGGCTACACAGGCGTATTCTATCAAACATTTAGAGAAGAGCTAACACCTATCCTTCTTAAACTCTTCTAAAATATAGCAGAGGGAGGCACGCTCCCAACTCATTCTACGAGACCACCATCACCCTGATACCAAAACCAGACAAAGATGTCACAAAGAAAGAAAACTACAGGCCAGTATCACTGAGGAACATAGATGCAAAAATCCTCAACAAAATACTAGCAAACAGAATCCAACAGCACATTAAATGGATCATACACCATGATTAAGTGAGGTTTATCCCAGGAATGCAAGGATTCTTCAATATATGCAAATCAATCAATGTGATACACCATATTAACAAATTGAAGGAGAAAAACCATATGATCATCTCAAGAGATGCAGAGAAACCTTACGACAAAATTCAACACCGATTTATGATAAAAACCCTGCAGAAAGTAGGCATAGAAGGAACTTACCTCAACATAATAAAGGCCATATATGACAAACCCTCAGCCAACATCCTCCTCAATGGTGAACAACTGAAACCATTTCCACTAAGATCAGGAACAAGACAAGGTTGCTCACCTTCACCACTATTATTCAAAATAGTTTTGGAAGTGTTAGCCACGGCAATCAGAGAAGAAAAAGAAATAAAAGGAATCCAAATTGGAAAAGAAGAAGTAAAGCTGTCACTGTTTGCAGATGACATGATACTATTCATAGAGAATCCTAAAGATGCTACCAGAAAACTATTAGAGCTATTCAATGAATTTGGTGAAGTAGCAGGATACAAAATTAATGCACAGAAATCTCTTGCATTCGTATACACTAATGATGAAAAATCTGAAAGTGAAATTAAGAAAACACTCCCATTTACCACTGCAACAAAAAGAATAAACCTACCTAAGGAGACAAAAGACCTGTATGCAGAAAATTATAAGACACTGATGAAAGAAATTAAAGATGATACAAATAGATGGAGAGATATACCATGTTCTTGGATTGGAAGAATCCACATTATGAAAATGACTAAACTACCGAAAGCAATCTACAGTTTCAATGCAATCCCCATCAAACCACCACTGGCATTTTTCACAGAACTAGAACAAAAATTCTCACGATTTGTATGGAGACACAAAGGACCCCAAATAGCCAAAGTAATCTTGAGAAAGAAAAACGGAGCTGGAGGAATCAGGCTCCCTGACTTCTGACTATACTACAAAGCTACAGTAATCAAGACAGTATGGTACTGGCACAAAAACAGAAATATAGATCAATGGAACAGGAAGAAAGCCCAGAAATAAACCCACGCACATATGGTCACCTTCTCTTTGATAAAGGAGGCAAGAACATACAGTGGAGAAAAGACAGCCTCTTCAATAAGTGCTGCTGGGAAAACTGGACAGCCACATGTAAAACTATGAAATTAGAACACTTCCTAACACCATACACAAAAGTAAACTCAAAATGGATTAAAGACCTAAATGTAAGGTCAGACACTATTAAACTTTTAGAGGAAAACATAGGCAGAACACTCTATGACATAAATCACAGCAAGATCCTTTTTGACCCACCTCCTAGAGAAATGGAAATAAAGACAAAAATAAACAAATGGGACCTAATGAAACTTCAAAGCTTTTGCAGCAAAGGAAACCATCAACAAGACGAAAAGACAACCCTCAGAATGGGAGAAAATATTTGCAAATGAAGCAACTGACAAAGGATTAATCTCCAAAATTTAAAAGTAGCTCATGCAGCTCAATATCAGAAAAACAATAAACCCCATCCAATAATGTGCAGAAGACCTAAATAGACATTTCTCCTAAGAAGATATACAGACTGCCAACAAACACATGAAAGGATGCTCAACACCACTAATCATTAGATAAATGCAAGTCAAAACTACAATGAGGAATCACCTGACACTGGTCAGAATGGCCATAGTCAAAAAATCTACAAACAATAAATGCTGGAGAGGGTGTGGAGAAAAGGGAACCCTCTTGCACTGTTGGTGGGAATGTAAATTGATACAGCCACTATGGAGAACAGTATGGAGGTTTCTTAAAAAACTAAAAATAGAACTACCATACGACCCAGCAATCCCACTACTGGGCATATACCCTGAAAAAACCATAATTCAAAAAGAATCATGTACCATAATATTCACTGCAGCTGTATGTTCAATAGGTAGGACGTGGAAGCAACCTAAGTGTCCATCGACAGATGAATGGATAAAGAAGATGTGGCACATATATACAATGGAATATTACTCAGCCATATAAAAAAACGAAATTGAGTTATTTGTAGTGAGGTGGATGGACCTAGAATCTGTCATACAGAGTGAAGTAAGTCAGAAAGAGAAAAACAAATACCATATGCTAACACATATATACAGAATCTAAGGAAAAAAAAAAAGGTCATGAAAAACCTAGGGGCAAGATGGCAATAAAGACGCAGACCTACTAGAGAATGAACTTGAGGATATGGGGAGCGGGCAAGGTAAGTTGGGACAAAGTGAGGTGGTGGCATGGACATATATACACTACCAAATGTAAAATCAATAGCTAGTGGGAAGCAGCCGTATAGCACAGGGAGATTAGCTCGGTGCTTTGTGACCACCTAGAGGGGTGGGATAGGGAGGGTGGGAGGGAGATGCAAGAGGGAGGAGATATGGGGATATATGTATACGTATAGCTGATTCAATTTGTTATAAAGCAGAAACTAACACACCATTGTAAAGCAATTATACTCTAATAAAGATGTGAAAAAAAAAAAGATCCAAGTTGTACTTCTGGCTCTGCCTCTTAATGGTTCTGTGATGACAAATAAATTATAACGTTCGTGAGTTTAAATTTTCTCACTAGCAACATGAGCATAAGAATAACTCATGTGGTGGCAACGATTAAATGACATCACATATGCAAAAGTATTTTGTACAATCTATGGAACTATAAAAATAGATGTCATTGAAGTTATAATAAAAATAAGTTGGAAAATCATTGTACTTTGTTAATATTAGAATCAACAGGTCCCAGTGTCTTGACAGTGTATATAGTAACTTTTTTCTCACTAGCATGGTTTACCAAGAATCATAGATTTACTTAATTAAGACTCTAAAGGGGTGGTCTAATAGAGTCACAGTGAGACATAAGAACTGTGAATACACTGATTTCACACTCCCTGGGGCTACCCTGGTCGCCCTGGTTAAGCAAAACCCTGAGTACGATCAATAAGACATATGCCTGAGGAAAGAATGTAGCATCAGGGTCACAGAGAACAGAAAATATAGACTGCATAGAAGAATTACGCCCCAGAAAACATGAGAGAACCTTTATGGGAGTGAAGTCCCTTAAAATTAGAGGAGATTCTTCACTGTTAAATCTAGCATGACAGAAAAGTGATAAACTATTACTGCTTATCTGAGTCGTGTGCTGTTTATATGGCCCACAAGTATATGTATATACGTATCGATGCTAAATGCTGCCAATATGAGAAGGGAATGGGTGGGAGCCACGATGCTTTGGCGAAACATTAGCCTTAGCTCACAAAAAGAAAAAACCCACAGAAACAAAGAGAAATCTTCACCTTCATAGCCTAATTCTGCATCATTTTCTAATTCATAAGAATTTACATTTTCATGCAGTTTGCACTCATTATTGCCAGATCCATTATGCTTATCACTACAAGTGGACTGAATCTGTATAATTTGCACTCTCTTTCCAACAGCTTTCATTCACTTCTCAGAGCACAACTAGCTAAATTAAAGAGCAGTTAAATGTTCCTGGAGAAACTGTTAGTGATTCCTTAACACTGTCTCGAGAGAGGCATATGCCCCAGTCTCCAATTATACATAAATATACTGTAAAAATATTCATATATATAAAATATTTACAGTGCTACTTTCCATATACATATAAAACACACATATAAAATATTTACAGTGCTATTTTCCATATACATATAAAACACCCATATATATAAAATATTTAAAGTGCTATTTTCCATGATTAAATACTGTTCTTAAGCAAGCCCTCAAGAGACACATTTGATACTTTGTCCCTTGGGAAGATATATTTCTGGCTGAGGAAAGCCCACATTTAACCACCATTGCATGTGCAGTTCAAGGCACAGGGCCTGGTGCAGAGAAAACCCTCAATAAGTGTAAGCTATTATTATTATTATTGTTGCTGTCTGCACTTTTCTTAAAGTGTCAAGTAGAAATCTGCACTTGGGAAGAGTACATCCTTGCTTTCCAAGAATCTCATAAAGGTCACCCTATTAACATTGGACTATCTCTCTGGTGCTGCAGGCCTGTAACTCCCCACAGAACCAGAGGAACCAATTTTATTCTGACAAATTTCCTTTGTATAATGCACTAATTTTCAGATTCCCAAAATGGAAAATAAAGCCCTTTCCCAAAGAGCAAGAATAAATCTTGTGAGAATTCTACTTTATGGGGTAGTAGAGCAAGTTTGGGCTGTAGAAAACTAGATTCAATTTCTAGCACAACCATTTTCTAAAAATAACCTTTGACAAAACTCTATCTCTTCTGTAAAATATGGATGTTAATATATTTTTGATGGTTGCTGTGAAAATTAAAATATTACATATTGACAAATACATATATCATTATATCTTGTCTATGGTAGGTGCTGCTCATCAAATGGTACCCATCAGATCCTAGCCTTCTTCCTCTTAACTTTCTGGAACTATGGGACTGAGGGTGATAAAAACCTTCTTACAGGCCATAGAAGAATTTCATTTGCTATACACTAGAAGTGAACCCAGGAGTCGGCGACTTCTAGTTTCCCCTGAAGCTGGGGTTACGTCAAGCTCTGAGTGATAATGAGATTTGCCTCTTAAGTTACCAACTGATATTTCGGCTGACTCTCTGGGGCTTGTGGATCCTGAAAGTCTTACTCTTCCAAGTGGACACTCGATCCAGGGAAACTGTCACAACCCAGCACAAGTAATCTCTGGGTCTCCTCTGTGGATCTTGCCTCCAGAGTCTCTTGTAGATTTTTCAGGACAGCTTCTACGCCCTCTGAGCGTCAATTAGTAATCTTGAAACTGTCAGAAATGATTTTTGAATTTGGACAATTTGGCAGATGATCAAGATAGAGGGACAAACTCAAGAATGCTTTTGGCAATGACAATAGCATTTGCCCCCCAGAATGATTACTTTAAAAACACACAACTAGATGCATTCATGCGAGTGTTTAAAAAACAATCAAACAAAGAAACCAGTCTCTGCACCTTTTCAAAAGTTATTTTCCAGTTGTGGAAATGAACGTATGCCATTATTAGTACATTAGGATGATGCTAAAGTGTTTTTTAAGAATTTAGAAATAAAATTCACACACAATGGATATGAATAATCAACGATGGAAGTGAGCCAGAAGAATGCCTGTGAAAGACACAGATGTGACTTGGGAGTAAACATGGGGACGCAGACCTGGACTGTGATACTACTCGAAGTGGAAGTCTAATTAATTACATGTGAAGAGGAGGGTCAGCATAATGCATGAAAAGGGAAATTCCAAGAGCCAGAAGTTGCCTGTGTTTTGTTCAGCACTGTTTAGGCGGAGGAGCCCAAGCTTCCCTCACTGGGGAGGTGATTTCCTTTGTGGGCAGGGGTGATTTATTGCCTTTCCCTTTAGCCATGATAAAATATCTCTCAACTAGCCACCTTCATTTGCTAGGGACCTTCTGATAACACTGGAAGGTGAAAGACAGCCTGAGGGGCTGACCCGGGCCAGGCAAACTCTCTAAGACAATGCCCCTCATAAAACCCCAGCCACTGTTCTACCAAAACCACCTTTTCTGCCTACAAAATATGGCCATGACAGGAGATCTAAAATTACAGAAAATTATTCAGAAAATCGAAATCACCTTAAACTCACAATCCAGAGACAATCACTGTTAACACATTGGTGTATTTCATGTGAAAAATTAAAAAAAATTTTTTTTTTTACACTGAGATCAAACTGTATATTTAGTTTTTCATTTTGCTTTGTTATTAGGCACTACAACCTAGATAGTTGCTGAATTGCCAAAAGTATCCATAAATATAACCATTAAAATTGTATACAGTATCACCAAGTGATTTTTTTTCAGTGTACTTAATCCTCTATTACAGGATGTTTGGGTGGCCTCTAATTGTTTCCTTCTTTTGTAAAGAATACTATACAGGTATACTAATGCAAAAGGCTTATTTTCTGTTGGGGATTATTTCCTTGGTTCCAGTCCTCACTGTTGACTTTTTTTTTTTTTTAACATCTTTATTGGAGTATAATTGCTTTATAATAGTGTGTTAGTTTCTGCTTTATAACAAAGTGAATCAGTTATACGTATACATATGTTCCCATATCTCTTCCCTCTTGCATCTCCCTCCCTCCCACCCTCCCTATCCCACCCCTCTAGGTGGTCACAAACCACCGAGCTGATCTCCCTGTGCTATGCGGCTGCTTCCCACTAGCTATCTATTTTACATTTGCTAGTGTATATATGTCCATGCCACTCTCTCACTGTGTCACAGCTTACCCTTCCCCCTCCCCATATCCTCAAGTCCCTTCTCTAGTAGGTCTGTGTCTTTATTCCCATCTTGTCCCCTAGGTTCTTCATGACCTTTTTTTTTTTTTTCTTAGATTCTGTATATATGTGTTAGCATACAGTATTTGTTTTTCTCTTTCTGACTTACTTCACTCTGTATGACAGACTCTAGGCCCATCCACCTCACTACAAATAACTCAATTTCGTTTCTTTATATGGCTCAGTAATATTCCATTGTATATATGTGCCACGTCTTCTTTATCCATTCATCTGTTGATGGACACTTAGGTTGCTTCCATGTCCTGGCTATTGTAAATAGAGCTGCAATGAACATTTTGGTACATGACTCTTTTTGAATTATGGTTTTCTCAGGGTATATGCCCAGCAGTGGGATTGCTGGGTCGTATGCTCCCTGTTTCTAAATCTAACTGCCCAATGGACTCCTCCACTTGGAAATTAACATGCCCCAAGCAGAGCAATGCTGAGGGTGAGCCCACCCCTGGCCTCAGCCTAGGCACTCTGATGCATTTTCAGGAGAAACCTGTCCTCAAGCATGAGCCAATGAGCTGCTGGCAGAGCAAAGTGACAGCGACTGATGGGATTCGGAATTGGGGAAGAGGGAGAGAGCTGCTCTCACCACCAGCCTTTAAAACCTGGGCCTATGGCTCTTGATTATTTAAGCTTCAACACAAGTCAGAGCATTGCTGCACTTCACCCTATTTCAAAAGCTCTCATTTATAACAAAGTGAATCAGCTATACATATACATATATCCCCATATCGCCTCCCTTTGTTATAAAGCAGAAACTAACACACCATTGTAAAGCAATTATACTCCAATAAAGATGTTAAGATAAATAAATAAATAAATAAATAAATAAAATGTCAACTGTAGAGTAAAAAAAAAAGCTCTCATTTATAAGTTCCTTCATTACCTTTTCAATCTTCAGAAGAGTCCTGGCTCTGAGGGAGCTTCTAATATCAACCCCATTTTACTGAGGCTCAGGAAAGTCAAGTGCCTTGTCTGAAGTCATGCATGTAATAAGTGGTAAAGCCTCATTCAGTCCAGTTCTGTTGACTCTGAGTTTGTTATAGTTCCACTTCACCATGATGATTCCTCTCCAGTAGTTATGTCGGGGTGGATGGGAAAATAAACCAGGCTGCTAGAGCTTTTATTATTCTTTCTGAATGTGTTCGAGAGGCAGTGGTGGCAAGCATCAATCTGTAATTCTAAACAAACACAGTTTAAAATCCCACATGGACTACCTTGCACACCGACCCACCTGAGACCCCCAGTTTGAGTGATGAAAGAAGCAGCTGGAGATCTGCAGCAGTTATGGGAGATTATATATGGGAGCTCAGGAAGTCCAAGCGTTTCACTATCTATAATTGAAAATATACTGAAGGAAATGGAAGCTTGAGAGCCCATGTGTATTTTATCAGATACTTTGGACATTAAAGGAATTCCTGGGAAATTATAAATTGAAACACTTGTCACATCATTGTAATGGGAAAAAAATCATACTTAGACTCTGGAAAGAAAAGAATAAATTGCCCGTAAAATAATTCATAATAGATTTGCAGCTAGAACGGGTTATGAGAGAGTAGTGTGGTATAAAAGATAAGAAATAGAATTCCAAAAATGCATGGGAACCACTGCTAATTCTTTATACAGGAGCAAGAATAACTGTACAGAGACAGCTAATTGTTCTGCCTGATATGCAAGAGGAAGACAAATATGAGACATCATTACTCAAGACACATAAGCGAGAAATAGACGAAATACATTTTTTTCTTTATTTTTAATCCTATAAGAAGGAAATTCCATTCAAAGTAAAATCAAATTGCTCTCACAATAAAAAGTACTATGAAAAGATAAAAAGCATGCCCTTGTTTTCTCATTTCACGATAAGAGGGATGCTTCAGACAGAGAATCTAAGAATCACTTTCAGTAAAATGTACAGGTACGTTATTTAATTAAGTGCTGTAAAGATACTTCCAGACAAGATGGTAGCAAGGGCTGCCTTTTCCCAGATTCCCAAGAAGATGTACAAAAAGGATCCACACATAAGAAAATGGGAATGGATCCCTGAGAGAATAGTACTAAATGAACGAGATTAATGGAATCTATTGAAAACTGACATGAGCTGGGTTACTGAGAAGTAGCATACCTGGAAAGCAAATGAGAGAAAGCTCCCAGATTGGAGGGTAAGAGTTTGAGGACAAGGGTAGACTGAGGAGTTGGTGGGAAATGCAACACCAGAAGCATTTTGTGGACTGGCAGCCACGGACCCGATACTGAAGACCACTACAGAGATGTGGACAAGCAGAAATGAATAAAACAAATAGAGAAGTGGTGTGATGCATGTATGGCGTGTGTGTGCACTCATGTGTGTATTGCAGGGAAGATTTCCACTGGAATCTAGTTTGTAACAGTAATTAAAAAAAAAAAAAACGGCTAATCTTTGGCTAGAGCTGATGATCTACTTCCCCCCACACCTCTGTTCTTCCTTCCTATCTGCATCTAAAGTTGCATCTGTAAAAAATGTAGACAGAGCAGAGGAAGATGGTGGAAGAGTAAGATGTGGAGATCACCTTCCTCCCCACAGTACATCAGAAATACATCTACATATGGAACTGCTCCTATAGAACACCCACTGGATGCTGGCAGAAGACCTCAGACCTCCCAAAAGGCAAGAAACTCCAAACGTACCTGGGTAGGGCAAAAGAAAAAATAACAGAGATAAAAGAATAGGGACGGGGGCTTCCCTGGTGGCGCAGTGGTTGAGAGTCCGCCTGCCGATGCAGGGGACACGGGTTCGTGCCCTGGTCTGGGAAGATCCCACATGCCGTGGAGCGGCTGGGCCCGTGAGCCATGGTCGCTGAGCCTGCGTGTCCGGAGCCTGTGCTCCGCAACAGGAGAGGCCACAGCAGTGAGAGGCCCGTGTACGGCCAAAAAAAAGAAAAAAAATCTAGAAACAATAAGTGCTGGAGAGGGTGTGGAGGAAAGGGAACCCTCTTGCACTGTTGGTGGGAATGTAAATTGATACAGCCACTATGGAGAACAGTATGGAGGTTCCTTAAAAAACTAAAAATAGAACTACCATACGACCCAGCAATCCCACTACTGGGCATATACCCTGAGAAAACCATAATTCAAAAAGAGTCATGTACCATAATATTCACTGCAGCTGTATTTTCAATAGGCAGGACGTGGAAGCAACCTAAGTGTCCATCGACAGATGAATGGATAAAGATGTGGCACATATATACAATGGAATATTAGCCATAAAAAGAAACGAAATTGAGTTATTCGTAGTGAGGTGATGGACCTAGAGTCTGTCATACAGAGTGAAGTAAGTCAGGAAGAGAAAAACAAATACCGTATGCTAACACATATATATGGAATCTAAGAAAAAAAAAAAAAGGTCATGAAGAACCTGGGGGTAAGATGGGAATAAAGACACAGACCTACTACAGAATGGACTTGAGGATATGGGGAGGGGGAAGGGTAAGCTGTGACAAAGTGAGAGAATGGTGTAGACACCTATACACTACCAAACGTAAAGTAGATAGCTAGTGGGAAGCAGCCGCACAGCACAGGGAGATTAGCTTGGTGGTTTGTGACCACCTAGAGGGGTGGGATAGGGAGGGTGGGAGGGAGGGAGACGAAAGAGGGAAGAGTTATGGGAACATATGTATATGTATGACTGATTCACTTTGTTATAAAGCAGAAACTAACTCACCATTGTAAAGCAATTATACTCCAATAAAGATGTTAAAAAAAAAATGTAGGGCTTCCCTGGTGGCGCAGTGGTTGGGAGTCCGCCTGCCGATGCGGGGGTTGTGGGTTCGTGCCCTGGTCTGGGAGGATCCCGCATGCCTCGGAGCGGCTGGGCCCGTGAGCCATGGCCGCTGGGCCTGCGCGTCCGGAGCCTGTGCTCCGCAGCGGGAGAGGTCACAGCGGGGAGAGGCCCGTGTACCGCAAAAAAAAAAAAAAAAAAAAAATGTAGACAGGAACACACAGCATCTCTGAAAGACCCTACTGAATTTCATTTTTAATAGTGGGCGATCATACAGCAGGACAGTGAAGCTATGAAAAACTTGTGCTGTTCAAAAAAAAAGGGGAAATTGTCAGGTATTTTTCTTTTTTTATGCTGTCTTCATCAGGTTTTGATGTCAGAGTTATCCTTTAAAATTGATTGAAGAACACCTTTTTCCATAAACAGAAACAGTTTAACTAGCATAGAAATAACCCATTTAAAAGGTTGGCTAAAACTGAGTTGTAAAAAAATCTGGGCCCAGAGGAGAGAACTCTTGGACCATCTTTCTCAAATTTCCTTCTTTTTATTGTCACTTAATCTTTTATTTTGGGGGTGTCCCTCAAAAATTCAGTCAAAATAGTAACAGAACTGTTTTAAAACTTTTGTTCTGACCCTGAATCCCAGGTTTGGAGGCCCCACTGCACAGCACACCACACACTGATTTTTTGGCAGGGGAATGTAAAATAATTGGCAGAAAATATTTTGGAAAGATTTTAAAATTTCATTATCGTTAAAAGTAGATAGCATATTCACATAATTCAAAATTCAAAAGATTTGAAAATGTGTACATGAAAAGTCCCCATACTTTTGTCCCCAAGCTACTTGGTTCCATTACAACACACAACTGATTTATTGTGTATCTTTAAATGACTTGTAAAATTTTAGTTTTTGACTAAATAATAATAGATTTAGTCTCAGATTTTTAAAAATCACAAGGGCCATTTCTTAAATCCCTTAAACTTCTTGCTCTTGGCTCAAAGTCCTATGACCTTTACCTCCCCCTCTTCCATGGAAGAATGTTGGAAGGTTGTAGAAATGGGCATTTGGGATTGTGTGAGGCTAAAGAGATGGACAGGATTGATAGGGCTTACATTCTTCCCAGAGAAAGCACTAGGTAACTGTACAGGAGCTCTCTTGCAGGGCATTCAAAGGAGTGTGCATGTCCTGGTTCAATGACGGAAAGATAATATGAGTGTGGTTTTATATGTATGTACACTACCACTCTTAAGATCTTCTTGGATAAAATTCCAGACATTTTTCAATGCGTTTACAAATATACCATATATTTAGTGGTATGTATATATGTAATAATACATGGGTTCCTTTTCTAGGACCTGGAGCACTGCCTGCTGAAATGAAACCAGAGGTGTTCAATCCTCCTGGGCGAGGAGGGGTCAGGGGAGTCTATCTAAAATTGGAGCAAAGATTATTGAAGTTGATTAGAAGACATGATCATCCCAGCCTAAGGCCAGTCACCTCCTGTGTTTTTGCAGCTTAGCTGCACAAGTGCTGCCACACTGAAGAGAAACGCGCTCGTTTGTGTTAACAGTCACAATGTGTTCCAAAGGCAGCTGAGATCTGCAGGCACAGTTGTGACTTCTGTATCTCAATGTTCAAAGGCAGCTTCACAGAGGTCCCTGGTCACCTGCTCCCTCGGCCAGGGTGATGAACTGGACAAACTACTGTACCTGGTACTGTGTCCATTGCCTCTGAATCAGAAGACATCAGTGCTCCCTTGGATGTGCAGCTCTCCCTCCTTCATTCATAAAGCAAGTCTCCTGATAAAGTCTTGGTTATTATAGGGTATTTTGTGACTTTAAAGCACTTTGTAAATATTAAATGAGAAAACTTGTAGTGGTAGAAGAAAATGAACTGAAAGCTAAGCGCCCAGTGCTCAGCCATGGCTCTGATGGCAGTGGGAACGCTGGCACGAAACAGAACTGCCTGACATAAAATTCAATCAAACTTTAAATACAATCATGTTCATGGAAGTTCAACTAGTTTTGTATCTGCCCAGAACTATTAATATTCTTACGTAATAACTATAGATGAAAAGTTGACATTTATGTAAGACAAAATAACCTGCTTGTAGAGATAAAGAAGTTTGGGTAGTCTGAAAATGATGATGATTATTTTGCTTCAACTGTAACTTTAAACAAGAAACACAAAATTATACCAACAATATTAAAAGGAGAAAAAAATAGTAGAATCCAAAGCTGAATAAGATCCAGAGAGACATCCTGCTCCTTGAGAAAACCATAAGAAGGAAAACTGTAGGTGACAAGAACCACCAAAGGCTTAGAGAACTGACTACAGCATTATCAGGGGTCTCAGTAACCACCACTACAAAGCAGTAAACACAAGGGGAAAAAGGCCTTGAAAAAACATAAGATTCCTGAGTCCGAAACAAGGACTAAGTCTTCTTGTAGTTTCAGTATAGTTAGTAATCATTTACATTTAGAATGACTACGAGAGAGGTGATTGTAATGGTGAATATGTATGTGCTACTTAACACCATGCTGGGAACAGAGTAAATATGCAATAAGTGATAGCTGTCATTTTTTTTAAAATTATTATTACATTTGGGCTTCCCTGGTGGCACAGTGGTTAAGAATCCACCTGCCAATGCAGGGGACATGGGTTTGAGCCCTGGGCCGGGAAGATCCCACATGCCACGGAGCAACTAAGCCAATGAGCCACAACTACTGAGCCTGCTCTCTAGAGCCCGTGAGCCACAACTACTGAGACTGCATGTCACAACTACTGAGGCCCGTGTGCCTAGAGCCTGTGCTCCACAACAAGGGAAGCCACCGCAATGAGAAGCCTGCACACCGCAACGAAGAGTAGCCCCTGCTCACCGCAACTAGAGAAAGCCCACGCATGGCAACAAAGACCCAACACAGCCAATAATAAATAAAATAAATATTTTAAAAATTATTATTACAGTTAACGGCAAAAAAAAGCAGAACCAAAATTGAGAGCAAACTACTGTAGAAATTCAGTACATGACAGGTTCTATTTTTAGTGAGTTTAAGGATAATGGTGATGTACTCTAAAATAGAGAAGAGCTAAAAGATGTAAGACAAAAAGAGTAAAAGAAAGATGCAATCCTTCCTATATCAGAATTGAACATTAATTGACTTTAACCATCTTTATTCTGGCAACTATTATGGCAAGAGTTCTTTCCATTCTAAACACACACCAGAAAGCCAAGTACACTCTCCATCCTCAGTTACAATCAGGAGGGTCCAAAGCAACCCACCTTCAGAATCGAGAAGCAGACAGCTCCTAATCAGACTCTATCTTTGAGTGTCTGCTTTATCAAGAATCTTTATCAAGAATTAAACCTCTGCATCTAAGTGCTGCTCCCAACCAAGAGAATGAAAAAGAAATCTTCTCTGATTAAGGATATTGCAGGTTGTGAAGTATGTTGATGTTTGAAAAGATATTATAATATAATCCAGTTCTTTAAAATTTTATGTAAATATTCCTAAATTTTCCTGTGATTACTTTCTTTGAAAATTAAGAGACAATGATGAGATTTGTACAAAATGTCTCCTAATCTCCTTTCCTTTTTTTTAAACATCTTTATTTTTAAGTACCACCCATTTTCTCATTTTCCATCAGTGATATCACAAATGTATGCCTCTCTATTGCACACCTGTTGACTTATAAGAAATCCTTGAACATGGTCACTGCAATCCAAAATTGTACTTCCTCATTTGGGCCAAGTTTTAAATTTATCAGGTTTACATCAAACTAATAATGCAGATTTTATCTGGAAAAGTAATAATTACTTTTTCCATTGTTATTTTCATATATCTTTATAAGCCTTTGTAAAACAAAAAGTTATGAAAACCACTGAAGCTTCCAAAATGCTCCTAGATTTCCCTTGCTGTTACAATATACACACTATTACTAGGAATAGTAGGAAATATATTCAAGTAAGTAATATATTCTGGCCCAATCAGTATTCTATATACATAAAATAAATTTGTGTTCTTATTACAAAAAATATTGGACTGATTAAAATATGAAAAACTTTCTCAAAACCTATAATCAAGCTTAAGGAGTCCTAGATATTTAAAAAGTGGCCTAGACATTGAAGGAAATGGGATATATAAGGCTAACCCTTGATCTCTTTGAACCAATTTATATTAAACATTTACTCTCTGACTTCTAGCAATTCAGGGGTTCAAAATGGGATTAGACACAGGTCCTGGTCTCAAGGAGCTCACAGTATAATATGGAAAGTAAGAGTAATGATAACTTATATACTACTTGGCATTGTCCAAACTGCCATGGTTCCCTTAACAGTCTCTTTATCTACCAAGGGCTGCATCTAGCACTTTCTTGAAAGGCTCCTCCCATGCTGGCGAGTTGCCTGGGAGAATATTTCCAGATATTTCCTCTGGGACACACTCAGTTTGCCTTGCCTAACCACTGTTTCCAAACTTTTGCTTCAATGTATTGCCTTCTCTCAGTCCCACCTTGATCTTGACACTTTGGACCTTCTCTTTCTACTTGAGCTCATCCTTGCCTTGGATTAGAATCTGGTTCCTCTCCATCCCACACCTCACAGATGCCTGCTATTCTCACTCATTCCCTGACTGGAGTGGATTCTGGAAATCCAGCTGGCCCTGAGCTCTGGGCATTCTCTTACTTCTGTTGGGAAAGTCAAGGAATCTTCTCAATGAACTCAATGTAGTGAAATGAAGTTTAGAAAAATTCGGGAACACTTACATCGATCTCATGAGGACACTGAATTGCCAAGTACTTAAGTAACTCAGAGTTAATGGCAATGATGACAGCATCATTTATCCTTAGGTACTCTATCCCTATTTACTGGTGAGGAAACAGGTTAACACAAGTTAAATAATTTGCCCAAGTTCATAAAACTTGTAAATTTGAGGGATGGAGCTAATATTCAATCCCGAATTTATTGAGATCCAAGGCTGTATACTCCATGTAAGATTATATAGTTTTGTTTTATTTTTAATGACAGCATCATCATTATCACTGGATTCAATTAAGATGGCAAATATTACAATGAAGGAGCTATAGACCACTGCCACTCAAGATAATAACTGCTAATATTAACTGCTTACTCTATGCCAGGTATGGGGCTATATCATTTACAGAAACCGTAACTCTGCCATTTTGTAAACTTGACAGGTATGAGGGAGTCTGATCTTGAAGGGGATTTGCCCAATCTTCATTGCTTAGATGGCATTCCTCCCCTCCCCACCATTCCTATAGCTTCCAACGCAATCTATAAGACCAATCCTTGCTAAAACAAGCTCTTACAAATAAGTATAACTAGTAAAAATAAGTCTCAAAGAAAAGTCTGAGTTAGACTTTCCTTCTCTCTGTAAGGACATAAATCTCTGTATCATAATCTAGGGGTCCTATAATTTGTTCCAAAACCAGAGGAGATATAAGTGTTTAAAAGGTATGAACCAGCAAAAGAGGGAAACCCTGGATTAGGAAAGCAATACATTTGACCAGCATAATGGTATATTGTGATGTTTATATAAGTATTACTCAGACTGTTGTCCATTGACTTAACTGCTTTAGAATCATTTAGGATCCTTTTAAATGCAGATTCCTAGGCCTCCCTATGTCTGTCTCCAGAAACTCGGGAGGGGAAATGGGGCATAGTGATCTTTAACAATTAACAAATCCCCCTAGTGTTTTGGATGCAGACGCACACCAGACCACCACCTCCCTACCCAGTGCTTATGTCATCTTCAGTATAACATAATTTGGTTTTTCAAGTGTAGAGCAGATTAAATCAGGACTTATGTTACTTCGGAGCTCACAGAATAATTTATTACTCCAATCATTATCAGAATGCATTATAGGTGCCATAGATACATTCAAATATTTACAGAATTTACGTATTCTACTGTCATGGAGGCCCAGCACGCACACACACACACAAGCACATAGTTCTTCTAAAAGTAGCAAACAAAATTCAGTTGAAGCTCTTTTTTTTTCTTATTATATCATACTGATTTATAAATGCATTAGTCCAAGTACTGCAGAGAGAGGCTAATCAGTACTTTGAGAACTTTTACACTCAAAAAAAAAAAAAAAAGCTTCGGAAATTGCTTTGCTAAATAAATCCTTCTCCTGAAGATTCACAATACAAACTAAAGATTTGATGCTCCAGAGTGAAAAAGAAGTTTGTTAACTTTATTGAATATTTAACAAACAAACTTATTTGGGCAAAGGATGATCTTTTTCTTCTTTTCTGCATGCTCCTTGCCGCAATTTGCTTAGCTCTGAATACATTAACTCAACAAATGTATGCTAAATATATGCAGCAACTACAAGCTAGGCAGTGTGTTAGATTCAGGGATAAAACGGGAATAAGCCAGACAGACTATTCAACAGCCACATTCATTACAATTTGAAACTTGTCAAGTCACAAAGTTTCCTCATAGCCCAAGGGGCCCTGATACAACGCAGTCGGCTATATTGCCTCAGTTCCACCAGTGACCTTACTTTAGTTACAGTTTACAAGAGACTTTGAGAATGTCCAAACAGCCTCAGCGCTGCTGCTGAGCAGGGTTTTACAAGCTGAGGGACTCCCCACATAGCTACACGGCCAAGTAAGTTCTATAACAAGTACATTATTATAGGATCTGTCGTATCATTCTTGAGAGCACAATGGTTACCTCAAAGCAGGCATTTGAACTAGCTGTTGAATCAAAATTTAATCTACAAATTTTATGCTGGCGGGTAATTTCTTCATATCATGGAACACTGCCAGTCATTTGTAAGGCTATTTCAAATGTCCACTGACAAATGAAGCAGATAATTGGGGTAATTATTTGACAACTCTGGTGGACAATGCTTTGTTATTATACTTTCGTTGTTGCTGGATTACTATTTTTCTCCTAAAAGACACTAAACAATTCACTGAAGGAGCAGGTCTTCATATTATTTATCCCATAGCTTTGAGAATGTTGAAAGAACGTGAAATCACTGGCTCACGTAAGAATTGACTTGGGGGGGGTTATTTATTTTTGTGACCACGCCAATGCTGGGTACTCCAGGCTGTAAATTCTGTACTGACTACATACATCCTCACATCTGTTACAATTCAGGCAGTTATGATTTTGTCTTTGCAAAAGACACCTTCCAACATGGGGACTCTCTACCCCGTAAGAGGTTTTACGATTGTGAAACATTAGATTCTCCCTTAGTTTTCATGGATGGCAGAGGATATAGCAGGAGGAATTTAGCAATTGAAGTGAGATCAAACCCCAGGTCATCATCTACACATACATGTAGCAATTTTTCCACTGTTTCATCTTCTGCTTTGATAGAACAGGCTAGAACATAACCATGTATACCTAAACCTGTTAAAAAAAAAACAACCTTGTGACCTCAGGAAGACTGAGTGACTCACTTTGGCACCCCAATTTCTTGACATCAGCTGGATAAGCCCTACTCCTAAACACAGTAAGGCGTATTGCTACCCAATCGTCCACACACCTATATTATGGCTATTAGCTCTGAATACCTGTGTATTGTTCTCCTTTTGTGTGTGTGTGTGTGTGTGTGTGTGTGTATTTTCTTTTTTGGCCAAATAATGGAATGTTTTGCTTTGGAATGGGAACAAAATTGACCAAATCAGCCACTTAGACTCAACTGAATATGTTCACTTCTTTGAAAATGTTTGTTTCTTGGAGGCAGAAGAATTATCTTTCATCTATTTATTCAAGAACTATTTAGTGAAAGTCTACTATCTGCCAGATACTCTGCTAGGGCCTAGAAATAAAGCAGGAAAAATAAGACAATACCCAGAATTAAAAGTACATGTGAGGTTTGATTCTGAATACGCAAAATAGACAGTGTCTTAGTTTTGAAGTTGCCTGATTGGTTTGGGTCTTGTGGGCCTATCAAACTCTCCTAAGCTCACTCTTACCCCCACCCACCTTGGGGATATTGATGGAATCCTAACTCTCAGCTGAAGAATTTTCACAAGGAAGACTATGTAGAAAATATGAAGGAAAAAAACGATGTTCACTTTGGTGGAAGACTTTTAACAAAAGGTATTTGAAGTGGAGATGGAATGAGGTGACCTAATTCCCTTGTGTAAGAGATTACGGTCACATGTACTGAATGAGAAGTCTCTCCCATAAGAAGGCCATCAGAGGTGTCACTCTGCCAATGTGAAATTTACCATTTAACATAAAAAGGAAAACACGCAAATTGTGCTATGCCTTTATAACCTGAATTTTGAGAAATACCATCTGGTTTAAAGAGGGAAAACATCACAAGTAGGAAATCAGCATTCCATTACCAAATGGCTAGATTTCAGTCTTTCAGTAGAAAATTTTGAAATTTTTATATCCATCATTTGTTTACATCTTAACATGTGGGTTTCTTATTTGTCTGTATTTATTATTTTCCACGGAATAAAATCTATATTGAGTCTTCTAAAGTGCTCTTAGAGAGTATAACTACATGTGGAGTATAAATGCGATATGTGTGTGTGTTTGCACACAAATAAACTTTATAGCACTAAACAATTCATCCTTGGAGCTTGTTTGTGATAGCACTTTATGAGGTGGCTTCAAACAAGAGGTAGAAGAAACTGGAGCTATTTGTGTTTGTCTCAAGAGAATAAAAGCTTTTTCCTTGAGTTCTCTGATGCATGTAATGTTTGAGATTTACGGAAATAGCATCCTTTTCCCCTAAGAATAAAATCACCCCCAGGCAGAAAAATAACCCTGCAACATGTAACTAGCAGGTAGTCTGTTTCATCAACTACTCAAATGAAAGCTACAGAAATTTGAAAAAAAACATTAAATTATATTGCAAAAGCATAGATTTCCCTAAAAGAGTTGAGAGTCTATTGAGCTCCACGAAAAAAACAATGACCTAAAAGTATGAAAGTTGACTCTTTCTGCTTTGCCCCCCTACTCTCCACAGTCCATTCCTCTACCCCACAAGAATCCTATAGTTCCCAAAGGAGGGTTTGCAGTCAAGGCTACCTGTTCACAGTCTCGCTAGTCAGTTTTTCCTGCTGTTTACATTGCCGTGAAGCCCACCAAATGCTCCAGGTGTTCAAGAGCATTCTGACAGGTAAGTGGAGAGTGAAATCCTCCCTCCTTTCCAAGACAAAGTTACTTCAATTCCTGAGTTTCCTTCTGACCTTTCTTCAATCCCTGCAACCTGGCTTTCCCCACATACGGTCCTGTCCAAAGCATGCTTTCCCCTCTCACAGCACTGGGCTCTCAGGCCCTCCCTTCTTCCTGACCTGCACTCCTCCCTCGGCTTCCGCATCACTTCTCAAGCCTGGATTTCCTTCAACGTGTCTGACTCTCCTTAGCTTGCTTTGCCTTCTTGTCCTTTAAATGTTGGTGTTCCTGATGTTTCACCCCTCTTTCCTGTATACTCTCCTTAATCTAGGCTGCCTTTCTGGTCCTCAGTTTACACATACGTGAAGGGGAAAAGATATTGAACTAGATAATTTTTCAGGTTAAATCCCATCCTCAAATTCTGTGATAATAATTCAGAAGCAATAAATGACAGTGGAGATAAAAAGTATATATCCTGGATGAGTAAAGATGGGCTCAGGAGAATGAATCTCAGAAAGGACATCATGAGAGAATCAGGTGCCACAGATGAGAGAGAGCCCAGGGAGGGCCTCACAGTGGAGCCCCAAAAATCCTATGGATCCCACCCACTTTGGGCCCCATTGAGATTCTCTAATAAACACCAAAGGCAGCTTGAAAAAAGGAAACAAGTCACAAAAGGGAGGCTTGAGGAATGTCTGGATGAGGAATTGGATGTGTTGACTCCTTCCTTCCTGACTCAGAGAAGCAAGGTAGAAGCAACGCCCTCTAAAAGGCTCTCCCAGCTCACCTAGCTTTGCCCCAACAAGCCTAAGCACCAGATACCTGACTCTAGTATTCAATTAGGGCTTACCCAGGATTCAAAACTAGCTAATGTACTCTTTGATCAAGGACTATATAAGGAAAACAAGAGGTGTTCTTGATAATGCAGGTGTTCTGGAATAAAAACTCTACACACATGGTTTATGGGTAACTTCTATTTAAAAATTGTAAAGGATATTTATTTGGAAATTGATATAAATGTTGAACTCTTCCTCATGAGGTACCTGGTAAAAAGGCTTCACCGGATGTAACTAAAGGCTTCTGCTCTGTTCTGGTTTGGTTCATTTTTTCTCACTGTATATGTGTTGTTGGTTTCTTTCCCCAAATCCAACCCTGCCTGCACTGAGATGTCTCTGTCTGTTTGGGATCTCTTAATGTCCTCTTCTATCACTGCTAAAGAAGTTTGCTTATGCCAGTAAGTATACAAAATGCCTGCCACGCGTTACTTTTTACTCAGGTGTAATGGATCTGACCTGTTCTACAGGGCTCATGTTCAAATAATGTCTTTTTCCCATTTTGTCATATTTATTTAATGATTCTCAACTGAAGAACCCCAAGAGACATTTGGCATTGTCTGGTGATCACACTGGTGGGGTGCGTGCTACTGACATCCCACAGGTAAAGGTCATAGATGTTGTTCAACATCCTATAACGCACAGAATAGTGCCCACAAAAAGTAATCATCTCATCCAAAATGTCAATAGTTCCAAGGCTAAGTCTGATTTATAACCAACTCAAAGAGTCACCTGAGATGACAAGATTCATGAAAAGTCTGATATTGGTCACCCAGGGACTCTCTCCCCCTTCCCTCTCTTCCCTTTTTACATGAGCCTGAAGAGAGATCCACGAGACTTCCAGTTTGGGGTAGGGAGCCCTGCCTCTCAGTCTGTGGTTACTTGATGTCCCTCCTCGTGGCCATATGTGTTTCAGTGGTCTGAAACACAACGGGTTTGTCCTTACCCCTTGTTCTCCCATAACAGCCCCTGATTATCGCCAGAAACATCTTGATGTGGCCAGCAGGATTTAGGACTACCTAAAAGCTTTTTTCCTTTTCTAGAAGTAAGGAGAGCCAGGGCCTTAGGCATGCTATGCCGTCATTAACCTCTTATGGTGGTAATCCACAGGATTTTCAATTCTTGCTGATGAGGCCACAGCAATGAAAAACAAAACACAAGGTAATTTCCCAGTGCGTTCCCCTGCTTGTTAAATTCTCAGTAACCTCCCTGATTCTCGTAATGACTTCTCTCACTCTGCTGCCTGGCACTGTCTGGGACTCTGCCTGTCTTCTCCCATGTGAGAACCTCTGAGTCCTGAATTCTGCCCCTGGGCATACTGCACACATTTTTACCAGCCCTACTGGGATGGGAGAGGTGAGAAAAGTAGCTCCTTTGGAGAGAAAAGTAACTCTCTGATAGGACTTAGAGCTACAAATGGGCACAGGCAGCTGAGCCCGGCTCTTCCCATGGTCTGCCTGTCATAACACATCCTCACCAACACTGATGGTTTGGGATTTTTCCCATTTAGCCATTCCACACACAAAGTGTGCTGACTCCACGTCCTTATCAAAATTCTTATATCATGGAATTGTAATGATGTGTGCACCCGTTGCGTCCCCCAAGAACCTCTTTCCTCCTTGAGGGAGGAAAAGACTGTGTCTTATTTATTTCCACAAAGTCAGCATAAAGCACAGTAGTTAGCACATAGGAAGCACTTAGAATTATAAAATGAAAAAAGCAACTGAACAGAACATTTCCAAGTGAAATATTTGTGAGGATTTATAAAGAAAAATAGGGATGAGAAAAGCTATCCAAAGTACACAAAATGACACTATATAGACAACTTAAAAGATCAGCACACAGTTCTTCTGAAGCTTTTAGCACAATGGAATAAAAATCAGAAACAGATTATATTTTTTTGGAAATTGTGGCAGCAAATATACTTCTCTTTTATTTTTGGAAGACAGTAATAAAATGTGACACATCATCATATGAATTATTTGTCTCACAAGGTTACTTGAAAAGTTTACCTGCCAGTTAAACAGTAGAGATGCTGGGATGGGGTTTCAGAGGCTGGCTAGCTCCAATCTCAAGGAGAAAATGACCAACATCAGTGTTCTATGGACCTATGAGCAGCTTCTCTCCAAATATCCACTTTGATCTAAAGGCAGCTTAAAAGCTGGCTGCTTTTACAGATGGTTTTCAGTTATATAAATGAGCTTTCTACTGCTCTTGTTTAGCCCAAGGTCAGGGAACTGGCATGCAAATGTATTACATTAAGAGGAATTCCGATTTTACACCATTGGGTATATATACTTGACTCACAAGAGTGAGAAATGATGAAGTCAAGTTTGCACTTACATTTTTTTCTGACTCTTGGGTCAATAAACTGCTG
>NW_006783829.1:1045591-1046227 GCF_000442215.2 Lipotes vexillifer
GCTGAACCACCTGAATTAAGTCTCTAGATTAAGTCTGAAGTCTTTATTATGTAGCAAATTACAACCTAAGTTGAAATCTCCAGTCACCTCAAAAAGTGGCATAATATTATCAATAAAAATTGTTTTTATTTACCTTATTTTAAAAGACTGCCTTTATTGAGCAAAGAATGCACTCACGTGAAGGCTGTGATATAAAAGTAATATTATAGCCAAGATAGTTAATATGTACCTCAGTTTATATCTCAGATGTGAAAATAAATATAACTTTATAATAATTATTAAAAACTTGACCTAATGCCTATTTCCCATTCCACCAAGATGGCAGAAACTTAATCTCAGATAATTTGGGGTTCCCTTCCCCTGCCTTAGAGTTGTGTCTAAGTTTTGTGTGTGTGTGTGTGTGTGTGTCTAAGTGACTTACACAGTGCCATGGCATTTGATGAAAGGGGTGGTACTCTAATCTAGTATTCAATGTCCTATGTCCATGCAGATTTCTTCTGAGGTAGCTATTACCTCTTCTGGTTCTCGGTCATTAATCTGCACAGGTCACCACCCACCTGCCCCCTTCAGGTCTAATGGCTCTCTCTCCTATTTCCCTTCAGTTTACAGGCACAAAATATATTTGAATCTTTCCCT
>NW_006783829.1:1046237-1067742 GCF_000442215.2 Lipotes vexillifer
CATGTTAGGACACCAAAATCTGTACCCAACTGGCCAAGACCCATTCCCCCTAAATTTACCACACCTATTTTCTCTCTGAACCCTAGGCTTCCTCCAGAAAGCAGGATAGAGGGTCCATCTCCCTGAGACAATCCATCTCCCTTCCTGTAGTTGGGGTGGAAAGGTAGACCTCTTTCTCTTTAATCCTAGCATTCTTTAACCCTAACATTTCAGCCATGCCTAAAGTCTTCTCCAGTCCCCTAAGGGCCTAGGCTCTTGGAGACAAAGGTATAAGGCATTTTTTAAATTGCCTCCTGTAGTTTGTGTGTTTTTTCTGTTTACTCATCTTTCAATCCAAAACCAATGTTTGTCATGAGACAGCTTTGCTGGATTGTCACTCCTTCCCCTAACTACGCATCCAGATGCAGCCACTTTCCTTCACACAGCTAAACAGAGGGCTTGAAGGTTTGCACATAGCCCACAGCTTCATGTATGATTCCTAGCAGATATTCATCTAGTGATGGTCCACTAGGTTGAGGTTGGATCTTTCCTTCCTTAATCTGGTAGTTTCTCTCAGCGCCCTGTATTCACTACTCTGTCTCCACCTCTGTTTTCATTTCTTTGGCTGAAAAAAACATCCACACAAGAGACTACTCTCATAGTGCATCATACAATGCACTTTTCTCCAGGCTTCTCTCCCTCCTGCAATATTGTGCCTTTGGAGTTGTACACACTACACGGATTAGAGAAGGACTCACCATTTGAAGGCTGACAGGCTGGGAAACTGTCAGAGTGGGGAAGAGCTTAGCAGCCAGCTTAGTCTGGCTTAGAAGACATTTCATGCATAATTTTTCTGACTGTGTGACCCTTCATTATCCTGGAGTAGGTGTATAGAGGGAGGATTGATAAGAGTTTTTCAATACCTTCTGGAGGGACTATTTTAGGTAGAGCACATGGTATGTCTTCTAGGAAAGTGCTTCTCAATCCTTCACCTTCAATGATGCAGTTAAGAAAAGGCAGGCCAGATTTTGAACTATAGTCTCTTCTTTAATTGTCATTGCTATTGTTAATTTTTCATTTTTTCATATTCTTTTGGACTTTCAATGGGATTTTGATGGCATATCTGTTAGGCACACCTAATCTGGCACCTGTAAACCCATATGTCCTAAAGCTGGAATTTTTACCAGTGTCTATCTAACTCGAAACGCCCACCCTTTCTGCTACTTCCTGTTGCCATTTCAGGCAGGCTTTAAAAGAAGTGCATTCAATTCTGCTCCCTAAATACTTGAGTCTATTTCAAAATAGATTCTAATCCGTTATTACAACTTTGATTTGTATTTCCTGAATCTCCTTGGGGGTTTGGTAGTAAAAAAAGAAAAAAGAAAAAGTGCTTTTGTGTGCCCTGTACCTCAAAAGCATTGGTTGTTGGAAGTCATTCCAGAGAGAAGTCAGAAAAGCCATGTAACACAATGAACACAGAACTTTAATGAAACATCTGCAGGTGATCTGGGATCCATAATTGGGATATAATATGACAAAAGAGGAAAGAGTCTAGGCTTTTGGTCTTGATGGAGCCAGATCCAAATCCCTGCTCTGCCACCTTAAGCAATGATTCTGAGTCTTGGCTTTCTAATTTGTAAAATGGAGCTAATGATGTTCACTTCCCAGGGTGGCATGGAGATTGAGTTTATGTTTAAAGCTTTGGACACACACAGAAAGTACATAAAAAATAGTACTTGGCTTTCCAGGTTAGATACTATTGATTCCAAGTAACCGAATACCTAATTCAGACTGGCTTAATTAATAATAAGGGAGCTATATTATACAGATGAAAAATGTTAAGACAGAATGGGCTTCACACGCAATTTAACACATCAGTTCTTGATATCGCTCAGGGCTCCAGTGGTGTGCTGAACTTGCCTTGGTTTTTCTCTCATTTGTCAGTCAGCTCTGAGTTGAAGGCAGCTTCCCTCATGCTGACGAAAATGGGTCATCACACTCTCCAAAGGGAGAGAATGAGCCTTTGTTCCAGAGTTACTCACAGGAGTCTCGAGATTCACTCTGATTTGTCACTGCAGAACCAAGTGGACAAGGAGATGGAAATCACTGAATGTCCCAGCTTCAGGATCTGCCTTGGGAGCAGGATACAAGCCCACTCTCTGCAAACCCTCAACACCTCTACTCTTTCATTTCCCCTCCATTACTCCCCCACAACCTCTACTCTTCTAAAGAAACATTTTCTAGTCTGGTTTGGGAGATGGAGGAAGGGAACCCTCTCTCTCAAAACTCTCAAATATTTTGTCTATGCCTCTACAGATTCCTAAAATTTTAGATTTTTGGAAACAAAAGCCAGAAAGTTCTTTGTTTCTGTGTTTTACAGTAGTGTATTCCTCCTCTGTGACAAAGATCACTTGATACTTAATTTTTCCTTTCCTCAAGTCAAAGGAGTTAGAAAGTCTTGCAATTATTTAAGCCAAACACTTAGATTTGTCTGTGAAGGTAAGATACACTACACACATAATACTTATTTCAGTAATCATCAGCATTTTCATCTTGATGTGATTTTTTTTACAGCTGCCTTGGTACTATTATAGCAATATACTCTAAGGACTACTTTGCTGATACTGTTGAACAAATAAATAAGGACATTTCTAACCCTCAGTCTACAGATTCAAGGACTTGTGCATGCACAAACTCTTGATATACTCTCCAAGGAGTCCTTGTGGGAGCCCCACTAGCTCTTGGTTTGTATTCCTATTAGCAGGCATGGTTGAATCTAGGGATTCTAGTTTTCGTCAGCTCTTCGGGATTTGAGAGCTGAACCCAATAATCTTTATTTGAGATCCTCCTTTTGTCCTTGTAGTTTAAACAGAAAACCAGCAACAACAACAAATGACTGAAAATAAATGCAGCTTTTTCAATTCCTGATCAGTGGAAGCAGAGCTGTATTTAGTTGCGTATCTTGAGATATTTGGGCTATTATTTGTCCAAGTACAACATTGCTTCAGTAGACCTATGTGTAACCATCAAACAAATTTATACTCAGAAAGACAAACAAGCATACCTTCCTGGCTTCTAGAATGGCTCTTTTTTTCCTCTCCAAACTTGAAAGATGGACAAGATCATAATTCACATATGGCACTTAGTATATACTCAGTACATGATATCTTTCCTTGTTACCATTATTATGTAAAGAAAGCTGTATATTCTTCCTAACCTCCTGGTCTGGGCCTTCAGATCTGTTTCTCAATTCAGCCCCAGTAGGTGGTACTAAGGTTTTGTAGCAGAGTCCCTAACTGAAATTAGATACATGGGACTTCTCAGTAAAGCTACAAGTAAGGAGTGTTTGTTAGATTATTTTAAATACTGTTCCGTGTTGTTAAAGTTATACTGCATATGTGTTAATGTTGGATTTGGCTAAAATTCTAAGGTAGGACCCCTTGTCTGAAATCACATTGTTCAAGAAATTTGATAATGATAAACGAAGGGAAAAGGTGTAAAACTTCAAGGAAGAAATCATCTGATAGTTCATAACCATGGTTCTCGTGCACCCTCGAAGATAATGAACCATACTTAGGACTTGCCAAATCCAAGACTGGAAGTCTGGGATCTAGGTATATAACTGAATATCACCTAGGTGGACAACCCATTGGACAATGGACTCATCTTCTACTCTCTGGGTAGAAGGCTTCTTCTTTTAATACTTTGCCTATAACAGTGGTTGTCATAGAATGGGTATATATATATATATATATAGAGAGAGAGAGAGAGAGAGAGAGAATGAATAAATAAATTAATTAATGAGCTACTTTCAGATTTTGGTATGCTCTGGCACTCCAATCACTTTCAGCCCAAGCAATGGCCTTCAATATTAGAGATTTTTAGATATGCAAAGATTCTAAAATGAAAATAGATCCCCACTGAGTCACATGTTAAAAGAAGCCATCTTTTCTCCCATAACACGTTAATCCAGAAGAGATATAAGCATGAGGACATGCTGCCAAGACCAATCTCAACCCATTTATCCCTTTAGAATACTTCGGGGAGCACAGGTAGTGTAAGAAAGGGTGTCGGGGGAACAATGCACCTCAAATTTCTCTCCAAATGTTTTCATTAGATTTTCCACTTTGGGACAGTCAAATGCAAAACTACAAATGGTGAGCAGACCAAACAGGGAAGTGTTCTCTGTCATTCTGTTAATCCAACTTCATCCATCAGCCTGCTGTTGGAAGGCCCTGGAGTAGAAAGACCAGTCAGTCTCCTTCAGCTTCCCAGGCTACATCCAGTTGCCCCACTCTCTGGCCTCTCCCCAGGGACCTGCACCCCTGCACCCCACAGACATGATGAAACTGTAGACCAACAGTTGAGAGTACGAGTAAAAAACTAAGTAGGACATCAGAGTAAAGCATTTTCCCAAGTGTGTATTAAACCAACCGTGTATTTCACAAATTAGTTTTTCTAACCAGGGATCAGTAGTTATAAATTCATCAAAATAAACTGATTTAATAAAAGGAACAAAGGAAGAAATGAACAAAGGAAGGGAGAGAGCAAGAGAGGGAAGGAAGAAAGAATTTTTGATTTCTTTTCCATTTTAAAAGCATCATGGTTGATACCATTCACCACTTTCTAGAAGGCTGAGTAATGTAACCAACCCTTGATTTCTATAGCTATAATTTGGAAACGAAAAAAAAAACCCTTCATTTCTTAAAAACTAAGTAAATAGATCTCTCGTCAAAGTAAATCAAATCCATGAGCTGCATTATTTACAAAACTCAAATTGACTATATTTATTTTTAATGTAATTTAATTTTTCAACTTCTGTCACTTATGTCCCCCAAACTCCCTCTTCCTTGATAGCAATCATTATCTGGCTAGGCCGCAGCCTTGTGAAAACACTATCAGCCAATTTCTCTGCTAGGGGAAAATCCAGAGCACGACTACCTTAAGAGTTTTCAAGGAAGTAGGTAAACTCATTTATGCAAAGTCTTGTCTTACATTTCCCTTCAGAATAGTAGTAGATGTAGAATAACTGCATTTATATTATTAAAAAAAGAAAACATAATTTTCCACCTCTTCTTTATTTATTCAAATATTGTTCAGATTCAAAAGCCTTCCTTTGAAAACTTATTGATTCCCTGGGTTTAAGAGACTATTGCCCATAGGATTTTTAATTACCTTTCGAAGGAAAAAAAGACAGCTGGATTCTGGTTTGGGCAGTAAAAGAGCATCTCACTTGATTTTTTTTATACTTGATTTTTTTAAGAGCAGTTTTAGGTCCTTTTAGTGAGACTAGGCCTCTGTACTGCAAACTTCCCTCAAGTGTTTCTCAGTATTCTCCTCCTCCCTCAGGTGGCCCAGGATGGCTAGAGGGGGCTGGAGTTGGGGATTTCCCTTCCCCTTGCGGGGTTACTCTCTGATAATGCCCCAACAAGTTGGCTCTAGTTAACTAGTTTCTCCTGAGGGCCGGCCTCCTTAAGAACTGCTGGATTTCAGAATGCTTCCTTTCCCATCCCCTGCTGTAATAGAGGGGATTTTCCTCATTTTTACTGTGAGAACCTGGTCAAACTCCTGGAGGTAAATCCCACAAAATGGTTCTCCCGGGCCCCGTGACTGAGTCCTCCCAGAGTTTTTCACTCTCAGAGTTGCTGCACTGAATGGCCAGCATTTCATCAACTACAGTTCAGGTTTTCCTACCCCAGCAGCACTGGTTCCCCTGGCCATTTCCACTCCTGAGTCTCTGCTGGGGGAAGCCCTAATGACTAGCATTTGCAGGTCTGTCTCTCCAATCTTTGGGGCAGTGGTTAGCCCTGTGTCCTCTCCTCTCTTATGGACTCAAGAAAAGTTGATTTTTTTCAGTCTGTTCAGCTTTTCACTTGTCGTTAGGACAGTGTGGTGACTTCTAAGCTCTTACATGCAGAACCAGAAATGAACAAAACCCAATTTAATTTTTAATTGTGGACATTTTTCTTAAAATCATTACTTCCTATATAATTAATATCTATTAAATTTTGGCTCAAAGGGCACTTTTTTCTACCATGTATAAAATCAGTCACATGAGAGAGTGTAACTTTTCAGACTGTTCTATGCTGTTCTATATGATAAATACATCTGTATTACATGAAGAAATAAATGTGTGGCGGCTGAGTGTTGGTTATTGCCTTCTGTGAGTGGCATTGTTTAAATTTCTGGATTTCAAGCCAAATATGGCAATCCACATGACCTGCTCATTCCAACCACCCTTTGTCGCTTGTCAAACAGGCTTTACTGGGCAGGGGCCTACACTGTAATGAGGACTACAGGAACAAATAGATCAGCCTAGAGAAAATCTCACTTGTTTTTCCGAGCATACCTGTATTTATCCTGCTCTTGCCTTCCTATATTTATTTAAATTTTACCATGATTTATTTACATTCTTGTTTTAAGCCTCTCCAGATTCTTAATAAACAAACACCAAACAAACCAACCTCCAAGATATTTAGGTTTCTTAGAGCTCAAAAGACACATTTAAAAGACTAATGTTCTGCAGGTATAAACCCCATCAGCCTTATTAAATGGTACACATGCTTAAAGTTGAAACGAGTCATTATACATCTTTAGCTTAGTCACCCTCCTTTGAGGAATGAGGCTGAGGGCTCGTGCGGGTGTGGCTGTCACACATGATTCATCACCACCGCTGAAGACGGCATTTGTTTTGTGAACACCAGAGCTGTTTTCAGAGGCTTCCCTCAGCCTTTGAATTCTCCCAGTCATATTTACACAAAGCGGCCTTGTTTGAAGCTATAACTTAGCTGGTCTTATAAGTTTGTCTTGTCCTTGCTCTTGGGTTAGCCCCATCTGAGCCCATGCAGTACAAACTGGTTTATCACTGCTGCAATCTGTTCTCCACCCATGGCCTCGTTCAACTGTGCTGCATCCTTGCGGTCCTGATAGACTTCCCCAAAACTGCAGTTTAGTTTTGGCCTCTTATTTACGTTGATGAAACGACTCAAAAGCCCCCAATGTGGCAACTTGGAGTTGGTCTAAGTTTCCCAATCACCTCATACGTAAGAAATTGCCCCTACTTGACAGACTTGTGTTTGGCGTTGAGTTTGATGCCACATCTACCATACGCTCAGAGAACATTCTTCAATTTTTAATCATTTTCCAAATTCTTTGGTCTTCAACATATTGCTGACAAGAGTGTTACTTACGTAGTAGAATTAACTGATAGCTTTCAGCTGTCTCAACCAACCTAAAGAAGCCTCTGGGTTTTTGTTTTTCCAGTTTGTTTATGTTCATGACACTGTAGTACTAATTTTCTAAAAATTAGCCCTTTGTGTTTTATATTAGCAGTACTGGCAAGGCCTACATTAATAACAATTAATGGAATATTAATGGTTGCACTCTACTTTTTTAATTACTACTTGTATTATTCTCAGATAATGCTTCCTGGACTTAATGATTATGCTGTTGAGAGAATAGCACCCAGTTGTTGGTGACTAAAAACAGCTATCAGGAGAGATAAACAATTGAAATCAAACTCTTGCCCCTGAGACAAACTTAAAAATATATACATTTATAAATACTTATTTAAAGTACTATACAAAATTCAAAATAAGTAAAAAATTACTTACCACCGGACAGGGTAGAACTTCTTAGTCTGATATAAAATAAAGATGAAAATTCTGCCAATTACTAAATGCTTGTCACCACTGTTAGTATTTTTAAATCAAAATAAGCAGTTTCTAGAAGCTCAGTGGATACCTGTCTGTAGCTGGAGTAATCACACAAAAACCATGCCACACTGAATACCCAGTGTTTTACAGATAAAGCACATAGAGGATTGCAACTTGGAGTGATATCCATGCTGGGCCAGCAAAGCAGCTCAGCGTAGTGGTTAAGAATGTGGCCCAAGGGCCTAGGCTGACCAGGCTCACCTGCCACTTTGCCCCTTTGTAGCTGTGTTATCAAGTCACTGTGCCTGTTTCCTCGTGTATAAAATAAGTATGATGATAACAATAAAATTCTTTGGAAATTCAAAGAATATATATGAATAAAATATAAATAAATAAAAATGATAACTACAGCTTATATTTTCTACCTTACAATACCTAGACATAGTATCTGGAATGTATTGAGTGTAAGCCATAGTTGTCATTTTTATTTCAGTGCATATCTGGAGTGGTCACTGTGTCTGAGACGGTTGGTCTGTACTGGGATGCTAGTCAGCATGTGTAAAGCAATCAGAATATCAGTCCTGAGAGTCTGTCAGGAATTCAGATAGTGGCTCTGCAGTGGTCAGGCCATCCAAGCCCCAGTGGGCCCAAGGTGGCCAGTCAGTCAAAGGCTGTCAAGTATATGCTGTGCTTGCATACTTCTCCAGCACCCTCACAGGGGCCTGGGTGAAATCGTGTTTCTCCAGGGGGGGTGGGCCCTTAGGACAGACATAGTCCAGGTGGGGGTGGATGATTATTGCTGTCTGATGTACAGCTTTCTTCTTTTTTCCTTCCTCTCTCCAGCCCAGCCACTTAGCCTTTAAACTAGCTCCCCAGACTCCCTACCTCTCTGGTGGGGAGACGGGAAGATCCTCCCCCACTGCAGCTGTTCCACGGTCTATTCCAGGGAGACCTCAGTCCCTACTGAGGACACCAACTTAGGTCCAGGGTGTACTAGAGCTCTTCCCTTCCTCACCCACTCTACTGCTCATGTCTTCATTCACACACACACACACACACACACACACACACACACACACACACACACCTGTCCAAAAGTCGCCCTCTCCAGCTTCCAGGCCCTTCTTTGGTGAGGTCCTCAAGAGGCACAAGGCCAGCAAGCCACCAGCAGGTAGAGGCACTACAGCAGTGCTGTCCAATAGAACTTTTGCAATGGTGGAAATGTTCTATATCTGCTTTGTCCAATATGGCAGCCATTAGTCAAACGTGGCTACTGAGCATTTGCAATGTGGTTAGTGTGACTGAGAAACTGAATTTTTTATTTTTTGTAATTTAATCAATTTAAGTAGTCACATATAGCCAGTGGCTATTTAATTAGCATAGTTTTAGAGACAGTCTGGGTCCAAGTCCCAGCTCTGCATTTCCTGGCCCCATGACATTGGGAAAGTGGCTTTAATTCTCTGAGCCTCAGTTTCTCGCTATATCTATAAGTAATACATTACTTAGCTCACAGTGCTGCTGCAAAGATAAAATAAACTCTTTCACTGAAGCATCTAGAAGAGGATATGATCTAGATTAAACTTCCAGGAATATCAGCTATTAAATGCATTTAAAAATACTTACTTATGTCTCCTCATGATTTAGAAGGGTTGTCCTCAGAGTATTGATTGGTTGAAATAATCATGCTCAGTTGACCCTTAAAAAAATAGAGAAAAAATATCAACCAGAAGTACCTGATGGAACTATAACAAAAACTATTCTCACCTCTACCTTGGGGAAATACAGTGACAACCATGCCTAGCTGAGCCTTGGAGAAACATGCCTATGCCTTTTTTAACGAGAGATATATTATGGGGGTTTCGAAGGCTGTCATAAGAAAATTTCTTAAAGCAATGACATATTTTGTTTGGCTGAGTCTGGAAGGTTTCAGCCTTGACTGAAATATGTGACAGAAATATTTAACAAATAAACTGTTATCAACAATCACCTATCAAAGCAGGAAAATCAATTTAATAAATTTTTTATTGAATTCCTGCTCTGTGATACGTACAATGGAACCCACAAGAATAACGGGACATTATCTCTGCTTTTAAGAATTTCACAGTGTTTTTGGAGATGCAATATTTTCAAAGTACAAATGGCAGAAATATGAACTAGGTTAAGTGCTGTGGGTGTTTGCATGAGAAAAACTCAGTGTTGGCTGAAGAGATTGAGGGGAGCTTTGTAGATACAGGTAGCACCAGATCACAAAGACCAAAAAAAGAATGTTGCTCATCTTCCAGGTCTGAAGAGGTTAGTATGGGAGGATTCATTTCTGAAGCACTTGCTTGTGGCAGGTATTGTTTAAACTGTGCAGGCTGGTAAGCAAGTTACGCATGTAAGTTTCCTTTGAATTCAATTCATCCAACAAGTATTTATTGATCATCTAATATGTACCTGGCAAGGATACATATTAGATGCTTGTGGCATCTAATATGGTTTGTGGTTTGCTCAGATTTATAGACTTGAAATCTGCATGTGGGGTGGAGAATCTGCTTGATATATGGCAACTTCATATCCCCACAGTCATAAGTCAGAATGCCCTAGTACATGAAGATGTAAATTTACATGCTCATCATAAAAAATTCTTATGGAAATATCACCATTTAGATAACTAGGTGTTCACTTTAAATCATCACACAAAGGGTGGGCTTTAAGTCTCATGTTTTTCAGTTTCAATGGCCTTTATTACTCCTTTTAAAAGAATTTTTTCACAACGATTCCCACTGAGTAGATCAAAATTTTGTCATTTTTAAAACAGTCACAAGTATAGGCCTATCAGAGCTTTCATATCTCATGTTCTAAGCAGGAACTTTGAAATGTAAATTCTAAAATCACAGAATCATACAATTCTCTCCTAAGAGGATAAACCTCTGTTTTTGGCAAGATATCTAAAATAAGCTAGGAATTTCTTTAATGGGAGGGGCCAGTAAACCACTCACCCCCCAAAAAATGTTTTAAGGATTCATAAGTAAAAATAAATAAATAAAACTAGTTTAAAAAAAGAAAACTAGCTTAACGTTCCCCCCCATCCACTTTTCATATAGAAATACTGACCCTTCCATTTGACCCAAAGGGGATGTGACACATACCCTCGCACCCACCCCTGCAAAAGTGTGGCTCCTGGACCAGCAGTATCAGCCTCATGTGGGAACTTGTTAGGAATGCAGAATCTCAGGCCCTGCCTCAGACTGACTGAATCAGAATTCCCTGAATCTGCTCTTAATAAGATTCCCAGGTGATAGATATGCACATGATAACTTGAGAAGTATTTCTCTAAGGAACATTAAAATACTACTGAATTAACTTGAAATAAGGTGCCAGTTAACTCAACCCTGTGTCCTCAGATCCTTTCACAGCTAACCACATGTAAATTGGTCCTGTAGAAGAGACAAGAATAGTGATTTCATGTTGAAACAACAAAGGATTCTTAACAGGTGCTGACATTCCCTCGTCCTCAAATTAATATGAAACATGCATTTTTTAAAATATCTATTTAAAGAGATGACAAATTGCTTTCTCACCCAGGTTACCCACATGACTGTGCAAGCTGTCTTTCCCATCAACTGTTTCTTTTTTTAAATTAAAGTCAGAGATATAAATGCAACCTAATAAGTACAATGAATGATCAATTAGATCATGATGAAAGGAGACTGGAAAGGTTGAGAAAGAAAGAAATATAGAGGCGGTCGAGAGAAATGGAGGGGACAGCGGCGCCAAGGCCAGCAGTTTCCTGGAACCCCTGCTTCCTTACTTCTTAGGGTGCTCCTGTCAGACAACCTGCCCCCATACTCCAGGGTGATGGGGCCTCCATGCTCCAGGTGATGGAGTAGAAATGGAAGCAGGACCCTAAGCTAGGAACACTCACCTATAAAACACACTCTAGGGAAAATGAAATTAAGTCCCTTATTAATATAACTGGAGGCATTCAACCTCTAATTGATATTAAAGCTTAAGTAAAACTGAAATAGAAGTGCATCTTTTAGTTTGCAAAGATTAATGATAAAAAAAAAAATCAAAGAGGACCTAGCTTACAGTTGTTGCCTTTTTGTAATTCTTAGCCACAACCAACAATTCCTTATGAAAAAGGTGCAAAACCACTGCTTGGATATGCGTTTCTGCTCTTGTATAAAAGCAAATTTATGAAAATTCAAATTCAATATTATTTGCTGACTCAATTGCTATAATGAAGGCTGACAGGTTTAATATAAATAACTAAATATAATCATGTAATCACCAGGAAAGAAAGTATAAAAAGGGCCCTAATAATAGTGGTGTGTTAATAAATGTTTAACAACTGGCTCTCTGGAGGAAAAAAAGCCCCAACTATAGCATTTGCCAATCTGTATGACATAAATGCTCCTAACTGGTCAGTTTCAGGCTACCATTGTGATGTCACTGAATGCAGAGTTCGGAAGAGACCCACACAATTGGTTCTCAGGAACCAATAAAAGCTGTTCCAGCACACTCCTAAAAATAAATAAATGTGCAGATTTCTCTACTTATCAATAGATTGAGCAACATGTGATCTCTGGTCCACAGGTGTGTTTATTTATACCATGAAAAGTCTTGTAGTTCTATGGTTAATCCTAATCAAAGGTGGCCAGGGCTAAAGTTTAAACTTCAGATGAACAAGCACATGAATTCTGAAGTCTGGCTTTCCACTTTTTTGATTTTCAGCATATCAGAAAACGCCTTCAAAAGCCTGCACTTTTATGATATCCTCCTGCTCATCAGTCACTCTTAGGCTGATGTTTTTAACAGCTGATAAAGATGGGGAACGTACTCTGCATGGCTTATATTTTGCTTTCTTGGATTTCTTCCCTGAGTTTCTGTCACTGTGTTAGATGTAATCATGAATTCTGAGGACAGACATGAAGCAACGGCCATGAATATGTACACTTTGGGGTACCTGGTCATAAGATTTGATAGCAATATTCCTCAAGATTGGCAGATAGATTAAAGTTGTGGTGGTTACCTCAAAAATAATTTTAAGGTAGACATTTATAGGCTATACAAAGCAGGCTTATAGAGATATTTGTCATAGGTGATATTTTAATCCCATCATAGAAAAACAATGTTTCTTATAAGTAACGTTTAAAACACAGGAGTCACAAAGCCTTATTGTTATACATCGTGTTCAACTAGTTAGACAAAATCTATTATGCACTTATGGTAACATACATGAAAGTGAGAGTTCTCATTCAAAAAAGTGTCTAAGGCTTCCCTGGTGGCTCAGTGGTTAAGAGTCTGCCTGCCAATGCAGGGGACACGGGTTCGATCCCTGGTCCGGGAAGATCCCACATGCCGCAGAACAGCTGGGCCCGTGTGCCACAGCTGCTGAGTCTGCGCTCTAGAGCCTGCAAGCCACAACTGCTGAAGCTCGTATGCCTGGAGCCCATGCTATGCAACAAGAGAAGCCACTGCAATGAGAAGCCCGTATACCGCAGCAAAGAGTAACCCCCCGCTTGCTGCAACAAGAGAAAGCCCACATCCAGCAACAAAGACCCAACTCAGCCAAAAATAAATAAATAAAGCCAAAAAAAAAGTAAAGGGAAAAATGCTTTACATTTGTACAACAAGTTTTAATTAGCAAAATCCTATATACATATGCCAATTAAATGTTTAAAAAAGAAGTGTCTAGTTAATACTTACCCAGTATCTCCCAATCTTACACAGAAATATTAATGATAACACATTAAAAGAAGATAATTCATAAGGCCATTAGAAATGAAGGCTGTCATACAATCTAATGCCAAGATCTGAGATAAACTAGTAACAATTATATGAAATATGGACATGGCATTAACCAGCTTTGCTTTATGACAAAAGGACCACGTAAAATAAGGTAGGAAAAGTCTACTATAACCTTGCAATATAACATGCTTCTTAAACAGACATGTAAGGTTTGCTTTGAGAAATCATCCCTCTATAATGCTTAGAACACTGTATGGTGCAGTGTGGAGATCTCTGAACTACCGAAACTACGCCTTCCCACCTCCACTGGTATTCTCCTATATCCTTGCAGGGTCTGTAACTCCTAGAAAATAACAGGGCAGGAAATAGGGGGAGGGGTTAAGAGTGGGCACAATTAGAAATGGCACGGAGCATCCTAGGAAATTTAATTACACTTTTTAACACCCCAGAAAATTAGGCAATTAAGGAGAAGCCCTCACTGGATTCATGCTTGCTAGAAAAATAGAAATTTCTCTAGGTCCTGTGTATATGAACCTTCCCTCTTCCAACAGGGATCTGAGAAAGGGATTTGATCTCTGCACAAAGAAGCACATAGGCCAAAGTAATCTCCCTATTTGTTGGTAAACACCAAATCTAGACAGATGTTATTTTTACCAAGGTTGAGAATAAATGTCAATATGAAACAAAACTAAATACAAAATACAGAACAAGAGGGGAAAATGGCATCCAGAAGACTAGAGGGGAGCACATATCTCTAAATATCATTAAATGTATGATCTAAAAGATAATTTTAGTAAAGTGTAAAAGTTATGTCATATATGAAACAAAACAAGTCATTTTAAAAGTTGAGATGAGATGAAAGGGGGATATGGATGAGATAATGAGGAACTGGAAAAACACAGAAGCAGAATTTAAGAGCACATTGAGGGAGTAAAGAGCAGAACTTATGCTGCAGAAAACTGAAGGAATGATGTGGTTAACAAATTTGAAAAGCTTTCTTAGGATGCAGGGGATAAGAACAAATATAGGCAAGTAATGAGAAAGACGACTGTAGATATGGAAGAAGAAAAAGGAGAAAGAATATTCAGATGTTTAGTGATGTTTAATGACAGTAGAGGAGTGACCAGAACAAACTGAACTTCATAAAGATTAAATCAGAATAAATTGAAAAAGAAAAAAAATCCAAGCTAGAGTTTAATCAAACCTTTGAGCTGAGGAAAGACCAGTGCCTATACTTTTTAAAGGGCTCCTAGGGACTTCCCGAGTGGCACAGTGGTTAAGAATCCCCCTGCCAATGCAGGGGACATGGGTTTGAGCCCTGGTCCGGGAAGATCCCACGTGCCGCGGAGCAACTAAGCCCATGCGCCACAACTACTGAGCCTGTGCTCTAGAGCCCGTGAGCCACAACTTCTGAGCCCACACGCCTAGAGTCTGTGCTCTGCAACAAGAGAAGCCACCACAATGAGGAGCCCGTGCACCACAACGAAGAGTAGCCCCCACTCTCCGTAACTAGAGAAAGCCCACTCACAGCAATGAAGACCCAACGCAGCCAAAAAAATAAATAAAATTTTAACAAAGTAAAAAAATTTTTAAAAAGGGCTCCTAAATCCAGGAAAAATGAGTCAAAGAAACACAACCTCCAAACCTGACAAAATTTTGAGTAATCAAGATAAATACAAATTTAAAAATCTTTTAAACATCTGAACAAGGTTACCCATACTTGAACAAACTCATCTATAAAGAGCTGTCTTCCAGGGAGTTCCCCCAAAAACACATGCTAAAACAATGATCCCAGGAAGCACTTGTAGGGGCATGGAACATGAGACAAGGCAGAGAAAGGAATCCTCAAAGGGATCTTTATTGAGCTGGTTACAGATATGGCCAACAGGGGCTCAGTCCTAATGGAGAAATCTAGGAATATAGAGCACACCTCAGTATTATCCACCTAAGGAGCCAGGAAGCTGGGATAGTTATCCTGAACTGCCATCCATCTTCAGCCCATATGCTGGGCAAAGCCCTCAGACAGAGAGTCACAGATGATTGTAGTAGGACACTATTGGCACAAACTAAAATGGTGAATACTTAGGTGATGTGAGGATGGCACTGAAATCACCTACTAATAATGACCAAAGATATACAATGACAATAACAAAAATGATAGAAGGTAGTGACTTACTGTCAGCAAAGTCTTGAGGAGAAATGAATATGTATCAATACAGTTGGCCCTCCACATGCATGGGTTCTGCATCTGTGGATTCAACCAACTGAAGATAAAAAATATTTGAAAAAAAATTCCAGAAAGTTCCAAAAAACAAAACTTAAATTTGCCACACGAGAGCAACTATTTACATAGAATTTACATTATATTAGATATTGTAAGTAATCTAGAGATGTTTGAAGTATACAGGAAGATGTGTGTATGTTATACGCAAATACTATGCCATTTTACATAATGGACTTAGGCATCTGTGGCTTTTGGTAACCGCGAGAGGTCCTGGAACAAATCCCCTATGGATGCTGAGGGACAGCTGTATTTGATATCCACACAACTCTTTTATGGATAAACGTTAACAGCAAGATATCTTCCCATGCAAGACCTCAAAAACTGTATTTCCCATGCACCTATCTTTTCTTAAAGAATAGTAAAAAATTTCCACATAAAAATAATATTTGGGGCTTCCCTGGTGGTGCAGTGGTTGAGAGTCCGCCTGCCGATGCAGGGGACGCGGGTTCATGCCCTGGTCCGGGAGGATCCCACGTGCCGCAGAGAGGCTGGGGGCCCGTGAGCCATGGCTGCTGGGCCTGCGCGTCTGGAGCCTGTGCTCCGCAGCGGGAGAGGCCATAGCGGTGAGAGGCCCGCATACCGCAAAATAATAATAATAATATTTGATCCCTTTAAATTTCAAAGCAGAAAAAATTTTCATCCTCAGTGTAACCCAAAAAATAAACCCATTAATCAGCCAGATACTTCAAGGAATTTCTACAAGATATAGCAATAATAGGACCTGGCTTAAGAAAATACTACTCCCAAGGTCCAGTGATTGAATACTTAAAATATGTGGAGTAACTGCTGAAAAAGAAATCCAGTGTGGTGGGCAGCAACTGAAATGACTCCCAATAATCCTTGCCTTTTGATAGTCACACCCTTGTGGAATTCCCTCCCATGTATGTATGTGTGCCAGACCTAGTGACTTGCTTCTAATAGAATACAATAAAAACGATGGGATATCACTTCCAAAATTAGGTTATAAAATTGTGATTTCTGTCTTGCTAGTCCTCTCCTTCCTGCTGGTGCTCTTTCTTACCTTCTAACTTGCTTACTCTGCCATGTTGTGAGATGCTCTATGAAGAGGCCCACATGACAAGGAACTGAGGGCAACCTCGGGCCAATAGCCATTGAGGAACTGAGGCCCGAGGTCTTCCAACAACCATGTGAGTGAGCTTGGAAGTAAATGCTTCCCCAGTTGAACCTTGAGATAACACTGCAACCCCTGCCTACACCTTGATCACAGCCTAGTAGTGTAATCTGATTCTATTAACATATTTGGTCTCAGTAACTCATAACTCATCTCCATTTCCTGATAGCCAAGTATGATACTAACAAGTCTCCAACAATTAAGATCCCAGAAAGGCCTGTCACCCACAGAGAGACCCTGAAACAGAAGACCCAGTTAAACTGCCTGGATTCCAAGCACTCAGAAACTCTGAGATAATTAATGTTGTT
Source organism: Lipotes vexillifer (assembly GCF_000442215.2). Lineage (NCBI taxonomy): Eukaryota > Metazoa > Chordata > Mammalia > Artiodactyla > Lipotidae > Lipotes > Lipotes vexillifer. The sequence continues at coordinate 1,063,332 of NW_006783829.1, forward strand.
TTAAGCCATTAAGTTTTAGAGTGATTTGTTACAAGCAATAGATAATACACCTAGAAACCTCCCCCAACATGGAAATTCAGGACTTGGAAATAAGAATGGGCTATCAGGAAGCAGTGAACAAATTGAAAAAATTCAAGATGTGTATTAGTGCCCACATTAGCCTTCCTTGCAAATGAACAGTGTGCTCAGTAGTAGAGGTGTTACCACAGCGAGCTCCCAATCATTGTGGGCATACAAGCTAGAGGTCAGCTTCAGACCCTCAGCCACCTTTATGCTGCTATCTGTAGTGTACCAAGGGTAGGGCAGTGGGAGTGGTACACTTCCTGTGAAGGCAATAACAGGGTACTTTTTCTGTAAAAGACTATAAATAAAGCCAACTAAAAGTCAGCTTTCTATTATCACCATGCGTTGGCAATTCTAAACAATGTCAGTGATGAAATACCCTCCCCATTGGGGCAAACAGCCTTCCTGCCTCCCCTTTGGTGCATCACTGACTGCCACAATAAAGACCTTACAAATGCTTGGCAGGGTGAAGCTCCCTGCTGTGCACAGCCTTCCTAATAATGCCATCTGCATTTTTTATGGAAAACTGGATCTTTTATCCAACATAGATGCCCTCACAGATCAGAGTAGCAAGAAAGAGCAAAAGTAAAGGCAAAGTAAGGGCAGGCTCTGGATCAAAACAACAAATGAGACTCCTACAGTTGGCGTCAGGATTGCGTCAGTGCCCCATGCATAGAGTCACCACCTGTGGTCACCTGTCAGTGGCAGTATTTATTCTCATTCATTTGCAAAATATTTATTGAGTGCCTAATCTGAGTCAGATATGTTCCCAGTCTAGGAAATCAGTAATTAACAGACGTGAATAATTGCCTTTGTGGAGCTTACCTTCTAGTGGAAATTGATTGAAATAAATTAAAAAGTAAAATAAATATCAGATGATGATAAATGCTAAGGAGTAAAACTGAAGCAAGGAATGGGGGATAGCATTTTCCAGGATGGATTTTACAATTTTAAATGAGGTGCTCAGAGAAGATTTCAGTAAGTAGGGGACATTTGAACAAAGACCTGAAAGAGGTGATGGAGAAAGCCATGTGGATATCTTAGGAAAGAACAGTCAGGTGGAAGGATAATCAAGTGCAAAATCCCTGACAATGTAGTATTCTTGGAGTTATTTGAGAAACAGCAAAGAGGATGAGAGGGCTAGAGTAAATGAGGGGACAGGAAGTAGTAGGAGATGGGATATGAAGTGGGATAATGACTGCTGCTTCTCTTCCTTTCCCAAATCCGCAAATTCCTTTCATCTGTGGAATCTAAAGTAGTAGAACTTTGCTGGCAAAGGATTCTGGGAAATGTAGTTTCAGACTTCCAACCCCTCTGATACCTGGGAAAGAACATAGGTGGGCAGGAAAAATGCTAAATACCAATAGGCAATCTGGCACATTAACTTTCCCCCACCTTCCATCCTAGGATCTGAAAATAATACTGTCAAAAATTCCTTCTAAACTTTAAGACATCGACATAACCTGAAAGAATTAAAGGAACACTTCCCTGAAAGAAGGCCTGATTTTTAGTCCATTTCTGCTGCTTGACCTTTAATAGACCCCCTAACCTCCTGGAATCTCTTTCTTGTCTGTCTAGTGGACGTAACAACTTATGCCTCTCAAACTCATGAAGATATAATGATTTTGTAAAGAGCTCATCCCAATGTCTAGTACACTAAAAAATAAATAGTAGTTAATATTATAGATGTAAAATTAAGGGTCTTATGGGTCCTAACTCTGGCTCCACTGCCCACTAGTTATATGATATCAAGTAATTTATTTCACTTCTATGAACATCAATTTCTTCATCTTTAAAATGAGAATAATAAGACCTACCTCCCAGAGTTATTTTGAGGATTAAATGAGATAATAGAATGATGATACTTATGCTGGTATACAGTAAATTCTCAAGGAATGCTAATTATTATGATTACCTAAGAAATCAAGGGGTTGGATTTTCTTCAAATTTCCTTCTCATACTAACAGCCTTTGGTGCTATCGGGTGGGTCTACAAAGCAGGACTTTCAAAAGCTACCTCTTTCATAACTTGCAGGATTTACAAATTTATTTCCTTTTAAGTATATTTCTTCCTAACACACTGTGGGGAGAACACAAGAAAATTAGAAATGCTTGCCTGTCAATCACCTGTATGTCCACTGCCAAGATTCTTGTGCAAGTGCTGAAACCAAGAAGCAGGAGTTCCCACAGGAGGTGACCCTGACCCTGTGGGTCTCCTGGGTCATTTAAATTAACTCACTCCATCACTTTCTCATTTATCTGCCACTTGGTCTCTCGGTCTAGCCTTTCAGGGCAACTGCACAGTTGAGGCAGGTGGTCCCATTTTTCTGGGGATGTTTCAGCAGGGAGCAAACCCAGCACCGAGGACTTGGCTGTCCCCAAAAAACTTGAGTGGCGAAAGTCAGTGTCAAGCAGGGAAGATGAGATGAGATCGGGCAGCAGCCAACCAATCACCAACCGCACTGCTTCCCAGAGCCCCGTCATGGCCCTGGGAGCAGTGAGATCACACAGCAGGAACCCATTCCATCCCCTTCAGCCATCATAGCAATTTCATGAATATAGTCAAAAGTGGTGCAGAGAGAAACACTTTTGAAGGAGCAAGGGAGTGAATGAACACGAAGGCCCCAGCTATGAGTACGTACCCTGAACGCCTGGCCAGAACAGAGAGTCACAACTAAAGGCCACATTGATATACAGCCAGCACAGGAATGTGAAACAATTCTCCCCACCCCTTACAGAAGCAGTGAGGAAACAAGCTCCAGGTTTACTCTACCTAAGCGTGTTCTCAATAGCAACCTACTAGTTAAGCTACATGTAAACAATGCTTACATTTCCTACCTCTCCACTAACCACTCCTGAACAATTTTTCTTAGACAAAGGGCTTGGAATGTAGAAACCACTTCTTCACTTGCCCCTCTGGAATTACAATGTCTATTTATTTGTTTATTCATTCATTCATCCATCGAACATGTAATTATTGCACACACACTTTGCTTCAGGCACTGGACTAAGGAACTGAAAATATAAAAAGAACATGATGTGATTGGTCCTGGCCCTTTGAGGAGCTTTAGTTCTGGGAAAGGAGACATATTAATTAACCCACAATTTGCCATAAGCATTGTAGGTAAGAAGGAAGTGGCGAAGGATGCTGGAGGAAGGACATAAAAATCAGAAAGAGAAGTGAGGGAGGCTTCCAGGAAGAACTACATTTGAACTGAGTCTAGAAGAATGTGAAGGAATCAGCAAGTTAGAAGGACAGTATGGTGGGGATGTTGGTGGTGAATGTCCAAGATGGAAGGACAGGCAGAGGGCACAGCAAGGGGAAAGGCACCGTGTAAGTCCCATAAGTTCAGTGTCCCTGGGAACGTGGTGGGGGATGAGGTCTGAGTCTGCAGCTCAGAAAAGAGCTACAGGTTAGAGCCAGACCTTTGCAAGTCCTCAGCCTCAAGGGCCTTGCTGAAGCCATGGAAGACAACCACATCCCCTAGGCTGTGTAGTGCAAGAAACATAGTCTTAAAGTAATTAAACAGGGAGGCCATTAGACTGACATGGCACTTGTGGTGGTGGTCTAGGACACAGGGAGGGGGAAGGGTAAGCTGGGACGAAGTGAGAAAGTGGCATGGACATATATACACTACCAAATGTAAAATCGATAGCTAGTGGGAAGCAGCCACATAGCACAGGGAGATCAGCTCCGTGCTCTGTGACCACCTAGAGGGGTGGGATAGGGAGAGTGGGAGGGAGACCAAGAGGGAGGAGATAAGGGGATATATGTATATGTAGAGCTGATTCCCTTTGTTATAAAGCAGAAACTAACACACCATTGTAAAGCAATTATACCTCAATAAAGATATTAAAAAAAAATCTAAGCCCATAAATGCCTCAAGGTTACAAAATCAAAACACTGAGGACAACCACTCACACACAGCCAACAGGCTTTAAGCTATAGCCAATCAAATATTTCCTTTCTTTCCCTCCACAATTTCTCTTTATAAACCTTTCTCCTGGCTCCTATCAGCAGCATGCTCCTAACCACTTCTAGTTTGGCACTGCCTGATTCCAATTGACTTTTGCTCAAATGAACTGTTAAAAATTTTAATATGCCTCAGTTTATCTGTTAACAAGTCTACGAACTTGCAATAGACCTGATTATTTCTTAACACCCTATTCAACTCTGGATAAGCTTCATCACACTTTATCTCCCCTAATATCCAGACTCTGACTCAGCTAGCTACAGTCTCCTGCCTCTACATTTTCTAGTGCTGTCCCCAACTGTCATTTATATCAAGGTAGAAGAATAAGAACTGTCAACTCTTTACACTTTTTTTTTTTTTTTTTTTTTTTCGGTA
>NW_006783829.1:1067752-1075494 GCF_000442215.2 Lipotes vexillifer
ACTGCTGTGGCCTCTCCCGTTGCGGAGCACAGGCTCCAGACGCGCAGGCTCAGCGGCCATGGCTCACGGGCCCAGCTGCTCCACGGCATGTGGGATCTTCCCGGACCACGGCACGAACCCATGTCCCTTGCATCGGCAGGCGGACTCTCAACCACTGAGCCACCAGGGAAGCCCTGTTTACACTTTTAAGTGACAGCCAGGCTTTAGACACAATTCTGCTCTGGAGAAACCTTTTATAGTGGGAAAAATCATTCCCAATAGATCTGTGTAATGCATTGGCCATAAGAGGATGCTGACTTTTTTTTTTTTTAAAGAGAGTCTAAACTGTATTTTAACCTCTGGATGTTACTAATTAAGCATTTTCCACCAAGTCAGTTAGCAGCTGGTTTCACAGATTTTATAGTCTTGTTTTAGTGCTGTTTTTACAGAAATCATAGCAGAAAATGAGCCTGTTATTTTCTGCTTAGTCATTCTTGCTTAGATGGTAGGTTACACAGAGTGTTCTCACTGAAAACCAATCTCATTTTTTGGTTTAAGGTTTCTGACTCCTTTTGGCTAAGGAAGCCCCAAGTTTTACCATTTGGACTTTACATCATGGCAATTCCCTTTTTTTTTTTTTTTTTTTGGTACACGGGCCTCTCACTGTTGTGGCCTCTCCCGTTGCGGAGCACAGGCTCCAGACGCACAGGCTCAGTGGCCATGGCTCATGGGCCTAGCCGCTCTGCGGCATGTGGGATCTTCCCGGACCGGGGCATGAACCCGTGTCCCCTGTATTGGCAGGCGGACTCTCAACCACTGTGCCACCAGGGAAGCCCGCAATTCCCTTTTTATTGAAATTCTACTGACTGATGATTCTGCTGCTGTATATCGTAGTTCTCTGCCCAGGCTGTCTTCGGAAGGAAATGCTGACTCCCATTTTTCATTTAAAGGCTGGAAACTTTCTTGTCCATGTTGATGGAGGCTTCCCATAACCCAGGTACATATTGTCCCTCCTGAAACTGTCCAGCTCCATCATCACAGGGACTCCATGGGATGGTGGAAAGAAGATGTGGAGGAACCACGTTGACATCCAGGGCTGGTTTCATGGACATATGACCAGTGCAGTCACTCACCCACACTTGGAAGAGCCTCACACTTGCCTTAATGCTCTGCTGTCACTGCCTCAAAATTATTAACAATTTTAACAAAGGGCCCCACCCTTTCATTTTGTACTAGGCTCTGTAAATCAGGTAGCCAGCCCTGCTGACATTATAATCCCTACTGACAACAAGAATGAGCCTCAGTGTTTTATCAGGTCTAGTTTTTCAGTGCAGCAAAGCCAGTTTATCTCTTCCAACCATCACACCTATGATTGCATACATGGTAAACCGAATTTCAGAGAACTCCAAGGGACCATTACACTGGGAGGTTATGGTCAGACACACAACCACAGCCAGCTGAATATTACTAGGCACCATGCACAACTCCTTTACTAAACTCCAGTGCATTCAGGATAATAAAGACAGAATTCTCAAGGCACTTGAGAGTTTCCCAAGCTGTGCCCATCCCAGGTGTAACCTCAGTCAGCCTAAGAGAAGTTCCCTGGAGAGCAGTACTTGAATGATCAAAAAAAAAAATTCACAATTTACAGCAATCTGGGTCTGTTTTCAGTAAGTGTAAAGGGAGATGCCTCTTTGATTAGACCTTTTATTCGTTTAAATAGAGTTAAACTAAAAACCAGGTTAACAGAACAATGCTCTGTCTTCTTTTTTTTTTTTTTAGTCTAAGAACACCTGGCTTGTTAGAAAAGCAACCTGAGAAGAAGGCATCTCTCCAATTTTGGAGAGTTTTTATACCTAATATCCTTATTCATTTAGGCTTTATCCAAAGGAGTAAAGCTGTTATGCTGGATTTCACTTGCAGTCACATGATACCCGGTTGCCAAGGAAATCAAAATGCCTAAAATTCTGGCTACAAAGGAAAAGGAGATTTTGATATTTAGATATATAGAGATATAAAATATATCCTGTATACATATATATACACATATATATGCACGCCCATATACATATACACACATACATTTATACATATGTATATATAATGTCTTTCAACTAGTATAGAATAATTTTGGAATACTGATTCATTTTGTTGGTTAAAATATGCTGTTAATTATAGAGGCTGTGGTGTACTGGAGCTGTCTCATTGGCTCTTAAGCCACAAGTGTACACATCTCTTCCCATCTTTACATTCAGTGATGTCATGTCAGCATCTTGAAATCAGCCATGATGGGAGTATTTATATCATGGGGACATTCGCTACAAACCAAGGCATTTCCCCCCAGAGATCCATGTACTGGTGCACTACCGTACAATGCTTACTGTAAAGGATTCTAAATGAAACTTGGAAGTTATGAAAATTAAGGCACTGTAGATTCAACTTATTAAAACCAAATAAAATTGATGAAGAATGATTAGAATGGAAGCTTTAATTCCACATAAAGGAAGAGAGAGAACTGGGAGAATGACATTAACTCCATCAGCTCTAACCCGTTGCTGTGGACCATCTTCCAGGGAGAGCATATGACAGCCTAAGACACAGGAGTTAAATCCTTTCCTGACCCTGAGCAATATTGCACCTGAAAATACGGTTAATGAGTATGTATGAGTCTGTGGGGGTAAGGGCTACCTAATGTCATAAATACAAATCACAAAAGTAGATAACTACATAAAATATATGCCTGCATTTTCTCAAACTCGATACTATTAAAAGAAATACAATTTTATAAAGACAGGGAGAATTAAAACCATTAGAACGCTGTTTAATTATCCCATTATGCTTAAGTGCATAAAAATAACCTAAGCATTACATATAACACAGAGAGAAACAAACTGATTAAAACCGAATAGGAACATTGTCATTTCTTTTTCACATCAAGTATAATCATGTGAAGGAACCCCTTCCCAACAGGCGGCTATGAGAAATTAAACAAAGAATTTATTGCTCAGATGTCTGTGGCTGCAGAAATTTACGGCCAAAGGGGAAATTACACCAGATGTGTGTAATGGGTCCACTGCATTTCATTAATGCTGGGAAAGTTCTTAAAGGAATAATCCAGCCAATTTCACTCCATCATTTTAGCTTTTAGATATATCACTAACCACCCTCCACAGCCCACCAAATACTCAACATTTATTATCTATTGACTGATTTTATTCTGTGATTCCTAATAGAGGACAGCTAGAGAAAGTGGTAGAGAAGGTATATAGGAATCTTAAGGTCAGGTGTGTAATTTAGAAGAGAGTATTCCATATCCTCTTGTTTTATAATACAAATTAAAGAAAGTAAATCTGGACAAAATCTTCTGGACTAGTGAGAATACAGAAAAGATGCAGTGTAACCATGGGTTAAATACACTGCTCTACACTGCTAACTATTAATACTCTAGGGGTAACTCTAGGCTATCAATACTCTAGGGCTGTGTACCCGGCACCATTCTGAATGCTTTACAAATACTAGCCCATTTAATCCTCACAACAACCCTATCAGGTAATTATCTGTTATAGACCCCATTTTACAAATGAGGAAACTGAAGCAGGGAGAGGCTAAGTTACTTGCCCATGGTCATGTAACCAGTAAGTGACTGAGCCTGAATTGTAAAACCAGCAAGTCTAGTTCTAGACTACAGTCTATGTGTCTGTGCTCATAACCTCTACACCCTGCATGAAGGTAGATACCCACCTTGAGAAAGACAAGGAGGAGAAAATATAAAATTACCAAACAAATCATTTGGGGTAGGATTTTATTATTGTTATTTCACAGAAAGTTAGTCTTAAATAAAGTACCATATATGCATAGCACATTTCTCTTTTTTATGAGAAAATTTTCTACCTTCCCAGACTTAACTCTCATTTATCTCCTTGAAAAGACTTCCTCTTCCCCACCTCCTGGTACAGCCATCATCCGGAATACAGTGTTGCTTATGAGACAAGTTTTCAATGAATTAATCAATCAACCAATTAGTCACTGAGCGACATAACAGCCATGGAGTTAACTTGGCCTGGAATTAAACAGTACTTGATGTGGATTATTATTTTAACAATCCAAGATGTTCTCAGAGCATCAGGAAAAGCTTTAAAGCTTTGTAGACTACAGCTGTGAATCCCTAGTATGAATAAAATGGAGAAATAATATTGGGAAAAATAAAGGAGTTAGTCCTCAATGATGTGCCAATGATGTACCAGGTGCAAGACTGTTTGCATCATTTAACTCAGTATTTAATTCTCACAGCAACCCATTTGGTAGATGAGAAAATGGAGGATCAACAAATAAAGCATTTTGTCCAAAGTCACACTGGCTAATAAGCAGAAAATTGGGAATGTTATCCAAATCGAACTCCAAAGCTCTTTTCACTACCATCCAAAATTGCAGGTAAGTAAAGGAGCAAAGGGTGGGGCTGGGGAGGTAAGGAGGAGAGAGAAAGAGAATGAAGTGAGAATAAGATGAGACTTAGCCAAGAGATCAGTTTATCCATGAACCTCAGTTGCTACTCTAGTTTGCCCTAGAAATATCCATGCAATTATTTTAATCCCAGCAATTTCCTTAGCTGGGATTAAAATAAGAATGACCCAGTTATCACAGTCCTCCCCACAGCAAAGTCAGGGCTGACATCCAATTAATTCAGGGCTTCACTGTGTGCTGGCATCCTTTCCCTTAAGGGAAAAAGCCTCAACAGAAGTTCTTTTCACCTCTGAGTTGGAGGTAATTGCCCCTGCAGAGGAAATCCTAAATCTCCACACCCTCCAGCAGCAATCTGGCCATTCATTTTCAGAATCTTGCCACTGACCTGGCAGCTGCAGAGGCCCCCTCAGGAGTTACAGCTGTCTGTTGGGACACCTGTTCTCCCTAATTGAAGGTGATAGGCAAGGGGTTGGTGGAGGAATACTGGCAGCAGCTTCGCTAATGCCTTGTGAGTGGACAAAATCTCCTAAGGAGCTGTAGTGTGAAAGAAGTTCTGCCTGTAGTTGCATTTCTCCAGAGAAGAACCACCCTGAGTGCATACAGTAAGTTAGAGATACCCAACAATCTGATGATGGGCAGTAAAGAAACACTTTAGGAAAGAATTCCTCGGAAGGAACTATGAAGAAGTGAATAGTGCAATGCCCTCTCCTCACTGCTGGTACTATACATTTAAAAATCTGCAGCATTCACATCCTCTTTCTCCGCCCATCCCCCTCCCACTTTTTAGTAATTGGTTAATGGATGCTAAAAGCATGATGAGGAATGTAGTATACCCAATTTATTACTACAGTTCATTTCACAGATAGCAAGCCCAAGCCCTGCACGCTGCATTGAATATATAGGTTACATTTAGAGATCGATATCACTTGGCTGCAATTTGATAAGTGCTTCTAATTTAATTTCTAGTGATGGCATTTACTTAATCAAAACTTTGGCAATGAAAACCAATTCAAACACAATATGCAATAAGCAGATTTGGAAAAGTGTGAGAAGAAACCACTGTATGATTAGTCAGTCTTTAAATGCATGATTTCAGTTCAGTATAACTTTAATAAAAACTATCAGTCTTTTAACAAACATTAACTGTCCCAGCACTAGAGGAAAACATAATGATGACAAGATATTCTACATGGAGGGACCTTGGGTAGAAGATATGATCAAATCTATTTAGGCGTCTAAGTTATTCAAGCCCTCAAGTAGTACTATTTTGTTATGCACAACCAAAAATTATTTATGTCCCTTTGGAACTCCTGAATACAGCACGACTTTCCTCATTTTATATTTTAAAGGCATTGTGTCTTCACAGTAAGAGTTACACAACCACACATGAAGTCGTTTAACAGCAGCACTTTTGTTTGAAACATTGGGCCTTTAGGAGAATATAGTTAAAATAAGAAGAAAGAAAACAACTTTCATGCCAATGATGAGACATGAAAGACCAACAGTGAATGTACCAAATTTCAACTCAAATCTTTAAATAAGACTGTCAAAGAAATGTCCCCATCACCTAAAAGACAGAAAAAGCACACAGTTTTGCCACGCCAAGTAAAGGAGATTCAGGTGGCTTTCCTGGTGTTCCTTCTCTTGGAGCTGTCTTCGTTCTCCTGCCCCTTTCTCCAACATCTCAGGGCATCAGCAACTCTCAGAAGAGAAGTTCCTGAGCTCAAAACTGCAGTGTAGGTCAGACAGTTTGGGCACCCTGGAACTCCTTCCTTGGGATTCAGGAAAGGGAAACATGCCCCCTGCCCCCGCCACACACACACACACACACACACACACACACACACACACACACACACACACACACAGGGAGGTGAGGAGAGAGCTTTTCTGTGAACACAATACTCGCCAAGAGGCCACCTCCCCCTCGCACACCTCTTCTTATATCCAGTTGGGAGAGGCAAGCCCTGCAGAGAGGGGAGGCGGCACCTGTGACTGACAGTTCTGTCCACATAGAATATGGAGGACTTAGTTCCTTTTGTCCTTAGCTTTAGACCTTTACTGATTTCTGCATTTCTGAGGCAACTGGAAACACCCAGCTCAACACCTATCACCAAGCTGTTATATTAGTATTGGAAACAGCATAAATGCCCATCCATGGGGGAACAGAAAACTAAGATTGACCCATCCGAATTCTGTAATACTGTGCTAAGAAGAATTAATTAGATTTATGTATGTCAACATGGAGAAATCTCAGAAACATAATGATGAACATGAAATGAAGCAGAAAGTTAGTATTCTCTAACTTCAGTTTTCTCATCAGTAAAACAGGGATTCCTTCACTTAAATATTGAGTGCCTACTGTGTACCAGGATCTTAGGCAATAGGGATATAGCAATGGAAAATGAAGAAACTCTTCCTTCATAGAGGTTATGTTCTAGTTGTACAAAACAGGAAGATATACAATAAAATTAAAAAGCTAAATTTATAGTATGGCAGGTGATTATTTTAAGCTATGGAGAAAAATAAAACGGAAGAAAAAATGTAGCATCAGAGGAAGAGGGCTATGAAAATTTGCATATATGATCTCACTGGAAAGGTAATATTCAAATAAAGATGTGAAAAGAGGAGGATTGAGGAATAAACCTTTGCTATAACAGACATTCAGACAAGCATGAGAGAAGCCTTCTCAAACTTATTCTGATTATCACACATCCTTTCCTGTTTCCCAGGGTAGATATAAAATGTTCTCTATTTTTATATCTTTTTGGGCATTTCAGTGGGAATCTATTGGCTGGGGCTGAGAGGAGGAGGGTTTAATACTACCATTCGAGCCACTTTTTAACCTGGACCTAATTTTATTTGCAACCAATATATATATACATTTTAAGGGGTTAGGTAGAAAGTTTTTTGATTGTTATTGAGTTATTCAGAAATAATTATGTCTAATATACCCAGTGCTTAAGCAAAAGAGTCAATAGTCAAAACTCTGATGCTGAGAATTTTTTGTAGGCTGAATAAAAGGATTTGGCTTATTTCCTGAAGAACAATCCAATATAAGTCAAAATCTCACAAGCTTGCCTCTGAAATTTATTGTTTAACCTAATGTTAGCTACAAAGCTAACCATAAAGTTAATGGCAGAAGAGATTCTGTGGCAAATGGGAGGATATCAAAATTAATGTCTAGAAAGAACGGGGTATGAAACTCCCCTTCTTAACTTAATGGAACTGCAATATTAAGCAAGATGGATCACATCTCTGAGCCTCAGTTTCCACATTTATAAATGGAAATACATTCCTGC
>NW_006783829.1:1075586-1079013 GCF_000442215.2 Lipotes vexillifer
TTGAAGAAGAAATAAATAAATGTTTGATCTACATCTTTCCCTCTGCTGGACTGTAAGCTCCATGAGGGCAAGGAGCATGTCTGCCATATTAACCTCAGAGCCCCAGGAAGTATCATGTGCCTCCCTGACACATAAAAAGTGCTCATTAAAATTTTAGAAACTGATTTCCTGAATATATGACAATGTATGGAATAGTGGCTGGCACAGAAGAGATCCTCATATAATAAAATATTAGTTTCATCCTTTCTTTTCTTTCCTCTAGCACTCTAGGGATCTTTCTCTGCCTAAACCACCTAACCTGGTCCTACATTAATAATTATGAATCTCAAGAGTTTTTTTCCTGTTTGGGAATTGACTAGTTAGGTGTATAATAGAGATCTTCAAGCCATAAACATGACCTATGCACTGAAAAGGACTCTCTTCACCAGAGGATGATCCTTAGGTGGGCACCGGGTCTCTCAGCCAGTTCTGGCATCCTAAAGTACAGGTTACACCTCTTTAGAAGTCTTTCCTGTGATATGAAAATAATGCAATGATCTGCTTCCCTCAATGAGGGTCTCAATCCAGCATCTTACTCCCGAGAGACCTACACTTTCTGCCCAAACCAGGCATTTTCACTCAAAGTGTTCAGAGTACAAGAGGGATCAGCAGATGGCAATCACAGCTTCCTGGTCAGGAGTCAAGATGAAGTGGCTAAAGGCACACACAGGGCCACCTGCTCCCTCTCCATGGCTTCCATGGTATCTCAGAGTAGAGGCAGCTACTAATGGTCCTGGAGGTCTCAGCTATTCCTTAAAGGAAAGAGATTGAGGAGGGACTGTGGGTATAAATGGTATGAAGAGAAGCTGCATAGCATAATGTTTAGGTGCATTCTGAAGTCAGATTTGTTTAAACTCCAACTTCACTAACAGTTACAGCACATTGACAATAGCTTAATCTGTCTGTGCCTTAATCTGTCTGTGTCTCCTTCTGTATGATATGATACTAACAGCCAACATCTACTGAACATGCTTTGTAGGCTAAGCACTGTTAAAATGTGTCTGCATTAAATCCTTACAATAACTCATTAAGGTAGGTGTTAGTATCATCCTCATTCTACAGATGAGGAAGCAAACACATGGAGCAGTTACATTACCTGCCCAAGTTCATACAATGGATTATATTACCTGCCCAAGTTCAAGGCCCAATGCAACCAACCAGCACTCTTGTTCACTATACATTTGTGAGAACTGAATTAGATGGTATGTGAAAAGTGCTTAAAATAGTGCCTGGGAAATCATTATGCTTTGGGAAAACCATGAATGAAACTGCCTGGCTAGAAATGAAGGATCATGAAGTTCCATAGGCAGTAGGGTTAGTTAATGAAAATTAGAGTTTGGGATCATCTACTAGAAGCCATGAGAAGCATTGAAGGTTGGAACAGATGAGGGGAACTCAACTAAGAGACCATGGCAGTGATTTATGTGTGAAGTGAGAATGGCCTGAAAGAGCATGATGGCTTGGAGAATGGGAAGGCAAAAACTCATGAGAGAACAGTGGCTATTAAGAAGGGTGATGATTTGGAGAGGCAGTCTCACAGAGAAGGGGACTTCAAGATGGCTTCTTGAATTGCATGAGGATAAGACCATTCCTTTAAAAATAGGTGGGGGGCCATGAGTTAAAATGGGCTTTCAGGTAAGGTAGATGCAGTCCACTTCAGTCATGTTAAATTTTAAAAGAAAGCAAAACATGGCGTACAGACAGTAGATAAGGAGAAAGGCTTCTCTTGAATGCATGCGAATAGACATGAAAAACAATGCCATTAAAAAAGAGAGCTCTGAAATGGAACCACCTGGAGAAAACCTCTGCTTTTATATTTTTCTCTCAACAACCATAATTTGTTGGGCTCTAACTCTTTATTATTTCATTTTAATACTTCCTTTTTTATGGAAGTAGGAGAGCTTTGTGGAAGATTAAGAAATATTCACACGTGCTTCTTTTCTGAATAAATCGTTATGTGAAATAATTTATTTTGGTGGATTTTTGGGGCTTGAGTCTTATCTTGAAAAGAGAAAAGACAGGTCTTTCTCTTAAAGTGGCTTCTCAACAGTAATAACTAAAAGACAATGGGGGGAAAATGTTTTCACAACCTTTCATCTGAACATTCTGTTGAACCATTAAAATTATAAAAATTTGTGTGTGAGTTCTTAAATTTGAAAAGTGCACAAAATAAACTTTCTGCTCTCCTCAGAAATGATGTGGTATTATCTCTGCAGGAGAAGAGATTGGAAAGGTTTAGAACATTCTTTAGGCTTTTCAATTGATGTCAAATCAAATGCGATGCCTTCATATGTCAAGAGGCTCATTTGCTGCACTCTACGCCTGCCAAAGTCCAATATGCTGAAATTCTCACTCCGTTGTTCATCTCCATGGGATGCTTTATGCCACCAGGCATTAACTATTGAATTGTCTGTCTCAGCTACCACTGTTAAACCTTCATGGTCTTAGCCACCCAGAAGAGTTGTATGAGAAATGGCTCCCTTTGCAGGAAGTTGTCTTGTGCCTGAAATAGTTTAATATAGAATGAGTACTTCAACAAAAGTGGAAACAGATGGCAGCAAAGGGTGTGAATTCATCTAAAGAGTAAAACTGTTTTCTTCCTGAGAGCCCTCGCCACACCACATATGAAAAGGGTGATGCCAGCAGGTATGCAAATGACAACCTTTAATATTCAGTACTTTCTTGGCTGTGCAGCACTGGTCAAGTTACTAAAACCTTCTGGGTTCTCAGTTTCCTCATATGTAAAATGAAGAGATAATGCCTACTTTACAATATTGCTACTGGGAAAATTACATACATAAAACACCTAGAATAGTACTTAGGCATTCGATAAATGTTAGTACCTCCCTCCTGGTTCTGACTCATGATCTCCTCCCGTAAACCCTGCCCCAACAATTACCAGAATCCACTTCTCTGTGTATCCATGCTCCTTGAGGGGTCATGGGATCATATACAAAACTATAAATGGTCAACACTACTGGGCTGGGAAAATCTTAGGAAGTTTTTTTGATACCCGCTGTACCTTACACTAGAGGAGTTAAGGAATGCCCCTGTACTAGCTTAACTCAAAGTAAAAGATTTTCACATGAATTTTGCAATCAAACCCTCCAAGACAACATGAAGGTCAGACAAAAGGACACAGCAAGGGGAAGAGGAGGGACTACGGAGGGAATATATTAGAGAGAGAAGAGATGGACCCTTATCCTTTGTCTTAAGAGATCTGTGTCCATATTTTTCCATTATTTATTGGCATTTCATGGTCTTTAGCATCTGTTCATAAAGACATTTACTAAAGCATGTTGGTTGTGGGTCCTTCTCTCTTGTCCAGCATCTTTGGATCAACAGGAAAATACCCCAGTTACATATATCCTACATATCAACGTAGGGA
>NW_006783829.1:1079054-1083882 GCF_000442215.2 Lipotes vexillifer
TAGGGAAAGGCAGAGAAGCAGGAGGTATCATCAGAGAACAATGCATATTAGATAAGGAAATTCAAGACGGTAGGCTTTACCCAATTCTAGAGCTTCTATAATTCCAGACCCATAATGCTTATCTAAATAATATAAAATACTTTCCCAACCCCACTGAAGCCTTCTTAAATTTCTATCCTCCAGATCCATCACATAAACCCATTTGAACTGCTACTGTTCTAACAATGCCATGTTTTGTCCTTAGATTAGCTATGGAATCCTAGTAAGTCAGGCATCCCAGAAGACTGCACACAACACAAAGGATTTTATGGTAACACCACCTAGAGATGCACTGATCATTTTCACCAATTTGTCCCAAAGAAACTAGATTAAAATAGTTAAATCCTTCAAGGTTATTTTACCTTAAGTTAAGTGCCTTAAGGTATTAAAACATCTTAGCATTAAACCATCATGCTCGAGAGAACCCAAAGCAAGCACAGAACTGAATTGGTCCAATTCATTCCTTAAACAACTTTATGGAGCATCACATAGGTGACAGGCACTATTCTAAATGCAAGAAGTACACAGAAAAATAAGACAATCTTCTGTCCTCAAGGAGATTACAGTCTGTTAAGGGAAACAGGTCCACCATTACATATATACAAAATAGCATGACACATGCTTTAGCAGTAGTAGAGGTGCCAGGTACCCTGGGAGCACAGAGATGTCAGCCATTGAACTGGATCTTTAAGAATAACAGAGAGCGGAGGAACACTCCAAGCAGATTATGCACAAAACATGGAAATGTGGAAGGGTGTGGTGGATTGAGGAATGATAGTGTTTTAGCCTGGGTCCCCTAGCAAGTAGAACCTAAAATGAGAATTAAGGAGTTAATACTTCATTTGGGAGGTACAAGCCCAAGACCATAAAAGCAACACACAAAAAAAGAAAGGAGACAAAGGATGATACAATACAAGGTGATGTTATGAGTTACAATAGCTACAGCAAAGACACAGAGCATGTCACTCAGCAAACATGTTCCCTCAGTACCTCTCCAGATGAACCACACCTGGGAGTAGTTTACAACTAAGGGAAAGGAAAAAAATTTATCTGTCAGTTTTCCCATCAGTCAAGGTCCCCCCACAGTGGGTCAGCTGGCCCCTTGACAGCTGATCAAGAATCCAGATCCCACACTGGGGTGTGATGTTCATCCAAGTTTGAAAGTAAGGGGATGACCTGTTGCAGGTGGTGTGACAACCAAGAAAGAGAAAGCAGGAGGCAGCTGGGGACTCTGAGAAGTCATTGTGACTAGAAAGTAGAAAGCATGGAGAGAAGAGGAGGGATTATGGCGCAGAAACAGCACAGATTAATCTGTGAATGCCTTTATGTACACCGTTGAAGAGCTTCGATGTTATTCTATGGGTCAAGAATATTTTGGGAAGGTGAAGGTCAGGCAGATATAATACAAAGTTAATTGAGTGTCTAGGTAAAAGTAGATCTTCATTTTCTATTAACTCCTTCAATATTTGGCCAAGGTTAAAGAAATTCATTTCGGGCTATTCCAAGCTGAGATATAGAGACAATCAACTGAGATGTTATAATCATACAGGGAGCAGACAAACTGTCAATGAATAGCAATGGTAGATGCTCTTGTCTATTTTGTTTAACTGCAAATAGAAATTAGATGATCATCTGAGATGATGATTCTCAAACAACAGATGGATACCAGGTCCACATGGTATCTTGAGTTGGTCTAGAATTACGTGAGCTGGCTGGTATGACTATTGAAACTCTCTAGTAAAGTGCTTCCTTTTCACACCTGGCTTACAAAGCAATCACCCAAGGATGCAATCACATTTGGTGCTCTTTGAAACACAACCAAGAATAACATCTGGCATTTTTTGGAAGAATGATTTTTTTCACTGTATAGTAATAGCTGTTTACAGCCAACAGCTTTTCATAATCTAAAATCTCATTTAAGCAGTATAGCAAGTTTATGAGAAAGTAATTATTATTCCCTTATACAAATGTAGAAATTAAAACAGACTCAGAAACATTAATGTGCTCAATACCTAAAAATAATTAGGTATTGAGTGCTCTTGAAATTTGGACCTCAGTCCATTTGTCTCCAAGGTTCACATTTTTTCTGGTGTACCTTACTGTCTCACAGAGAATTTTGTGAGAGGACAAAGCCTTTTTTTCACTCCTGAGAACACAAAGCCTTAGAAGTTGGAAATGTATCCAAACATCTATAATTTTCCTATGGCAAATTTCTGAAAATCTTTCTTGAACAGATTGATCTTCTTAGATAATATTATGTCTAGAGGAAATGAGTTCCACATATATGATTTGAAGTTGTTCTTCCTATTAAGGGATTTTGTTCACACCCTTAAAGCTTACAGAGTTCCCATGATTTTACTCTTCCAGAATTCTCAATGATTTCAAAGATTTTTAAAAATCATACACCATCCTTCATGGTCAGTAGACCTGAATTTAAATCATTATATGTATTAACTTGAACAAATGATTTAACTTCTCTGAACATCCTTTTCCTTGGATGTAAATGAGGCCCATGGTAGCTCTCTCATGGGATTTCTAGTTAATTAGATGAGATATTAATACAGAGGAAGAAACAGGCAACAGTTGCCCAAGAGTTGCAAAAGTATCAAGTATCAGTTACCCCAGTGGAGCTCACACCTCCACCTAATCCTGACTGGACATTTGACCCTCCCACGCCCAAGCCCCTTATTTCCTTGGAGGTCAGAACAATGAAACTTTGCCTTCAGAAATAAAGACACCGTAGAGATGAGTGAGTGATTAGAGTATTTGCACTTTAATCTACACAGAGAAAGAGAATGACAGTTTGTCTCTCATACTCTCTTCTTGCAGTTAATATCAAATAGGACAGAATAAAAAAAAAAGATGTAGTATCCTCAGACTCCCTTTTCTATCTGGGATCTGCCTCTCTGGCCCTGCCTGTTCCGACCTATGGGTCTCACCTTTCTTCCTGCTTCTGATTCCACTGTTTCTCACATTAGCCAAATTGACCCCCCCATCTCCACCTGTATTCCTAGCTTTCATGTGGCAGCCAGATTCTGGTTCCTTCTCATTCTCAATTCATTTGTTCAAAAGCTGTTATGGAAGATTTCTGGATGAGATGGTGCTGGGATAATACATGCCTTATACCTTTTCCCCCAACTTCCACTGAAGCAACCAATGAACATAAAAATTAAGCTGCAGAAACATTTTTAAAATTTCAACTTGCAGGTATGTAACAATATCTGTAAGATACTTCCTTTAATATATTTTCACACAGAAAAAAGGGCTGAAATAAAGTATAAAATAACAGAAGGTCACTGGTCATCATCACTGGGTCATGAGCTTATGAGAGATTTTCATTTACTTTGTTTTGTTCTTATTTGCTTTCAAAGCGTTAAGTAATTAGCCTACATTACTTCTCTAAACAGAAACAAGATAGATGTTGTTCCTTTTAAAAGAAAAAAGAAGAAATAGAAATAAAAAGTACCTTACAACATTATCTAAATTTTACAAGTAGCAGAGACTGTAGTTCATTTTTATTTTGTCTCCTTTGGATGATAAATAGTAGTACTAAGTACTCTGAAACATGCCCCCAGGATAATAAGTAAGAGGTGGTATATAATTCCCACAGGGAGAAGAACAATGTACATTCTAATGATCTTGTAGTTATGGTAAAATGTAGATATTTGAAATATTTTATAATGAGTTTAGTACTAAAATTTGAAATATGCTATTAAAACGTCACAAAACACTTGAACAGCATGACTATTAAGCTGTTTTTAATTTTCCATTTAATCATAAAGAATGCACAGATTAAATTCAGATTTCTTTTCAGCATCTTTGTATAGTCATATCTCTTTTCAGCATTATTATTATATCCCTAGAAGCATTCTTCAACACACTCTGGCAAAGAGAATTTAACATCTCTCTTTACCTTCTCAAATTTCTGTTTTCCAAGGAACACTGTGATCCAACATTCTGTGTGTAAGAAATTAACCCAATTATGGTGCTCCAACCTTGAGGCATGACATAAAAGTTGCTTAGGGAAGCAGCAAATATGGAAGGAGTTGGAAAGGAGAAGTAATGGGCAGAAATTAGAAAGTTTTATTGAGAACTTAAGAAATTATTAGAGTATTAATACTGAAGCTTCAAAAACTCCTCCAGTTTAGTCTCTAACAGCTGTAACATGATTTATAAATTTATGTTGTCTGAAATTTTCGGAATATTCATATCTGCCTTCTGTTCTATCAAAATTCTTGCGGGCTACCCTGGTGGCGCAGTGGTTGAGAGTCCGCCTGCCGATGCAGGGGCCACGGGTGCGTGCCCTGGTCTGAGAAGATCCCACATGCCGCAGAGCGGCTGGGCCCGAGAGCCATGGCCGCTGAGCCTGAGGGTCCAGAGCCTGTGCTCCGCAGCGGTTCTTGAAACTGGAGGCTGCTTTCAATCACACTTTTAAAACAGCCTCAAAAATACCATCTAATTCTCTCCAAATTTCTTTCTTCCTTTCTTCCTTTATTTTCCCTCCCTACAAACTGAGCGCCTACTATGTTCCCAGACACTGAAAGAAGCCAGATGTGCAAATGAAATGAGACACAGACCTTGCCCTCAAAAGAGTTCATAGTCTAAAATCGAGCTGAACTTGTAAATAAAGAATCATTTCATAACAACAGTTTTTTTTTTTTTTTTTTTTTCTTGCGTTATGCGGGCCTCTCACTGTTGTGGCCTCTCCCATTTGCGGAGCACAGGCTCCGGACGCGCAGGCTCAGCGGCCATGGCTCACGGGCCCAGCCGCTCCGCGGCATGTGGGATC
>NW_006783829.1:1084030-1091327 GCF_000442215.2 Lipotes vexillifer
GCCGCTCCGCGGCATGTGGGACCCTCCCGAAACGGGGCACGAACCCGCGTCTCCTGCATCGGCAGGCGGACTCTCAAGCACTGCGCCACCAGGGAAGCCCTATAACAACAGTTTTTGCAGTGTCTCTAGCAACAGAGAAAAAAGTGAGAAATTGTTGCTTGAGACAGTTGACAGGGAAGACCCTGGGTAAAGGGAGATTAGTTAAGAGGTTTCTGCAATTTTCCTTCAAAGACAGACTGAGTTCTTCAACTATATTTTGTCCAACAGATAATGTCAACAGGAGATAACTCTAATGGAATAGGAAGCTAGGGGCAGGGAGTGCTAGGACCAGGCTGCTCCCAAGGATGATCCAATCTATGGATGGAGGAATACACAAATACCTTTGAGAACCATAGCACAGTGTGATAAAGATTATAACTAAGTTAAATTTTAATTTAAAAAATAATAAATGTCAGAACCCAAAGGCAACAACTAATTTGCCTATTGATAGTGGCTAATATTTATTATGGCAGGTTTTAGGCTAAGCTCTTTTAGGCTAAACTCCACCCCAAATAAAGCTGGGACCTCTAAGAGCTGTGTTGTAAGTGAAATAGTGAACGAAAAGTAAATCCACCTTCCAAAATGGCATGATAAAGAAATCAAATTGTCTCGGCTTTGGTGCTGGGTAAAGGAAACAAAGATACCCTCCCTAAGAATACATAAACACAAATTACCTCTCATGCTACCAGTGTAGTATGAAAAACCTCAATCAAATAATTTAATATAAAACAGTTGGCTATGCTCCATGCAGAAGTAAACATGAATCCTCTCTAAAGGAATTCACCTTCAATCCAGGTTTCAAAGAATTCCCACAGATAACATTCAAAAAAAATATGAGCTCACCGTCTAAAATACCAAAACATACAAGAGCACAAAGAACAATCACTGAGAGACATCAAAAACAATAAGACATCAGAATCAGATCTGCACAGATTCCAGATAATGGTATTACTAGGCACAAAATATAAAATGACTGTGTCTGATATGTTTAAAGAATAAAAAAAAAAGCTTGAAAATGTGAGTAGGAAACTAAGAGATTTAGAAATAACCAAAGGGATTGGGGAAAGAACCAAATAATCCTTCCAGATATTAAAAATATCTTCCACCTAGGATACAGAAATTAAGCAGAGAAAGTAGCTCCTACCCTAACAATGGGAACAGGTCAGATCGCCTATAAAAGTCATGTTTGAGACCCTCACAGAGCTGAGGTCACAATGTGAGCAACTGAACTAAAATCCAAAACGATGGCAATGCTCTCCAAGGAGAAATGAATCCCACGATTGTTTTGTCTTTGGCAGAGCAGTAAGAGATAGTAGGAAGCCACGACACAAATGGGCAAGAAAACATCTGAGATTTTAATTAAATGTTAAGGGACAGGTTTGGGCTGGTGAGATGGTTTAGAATGTATGGGAGTCCCAGATGAGAGGGAAGTCTGCATTCACCCACAAACTCGTTTCCCCTGATCTCCATGGAATGTTTATTGAAAAAGATTAGAGGCAGGAGAGAAGAGTTCAAAGAGATCACCTCTGTGGTAAAGACATACCTAAGTGTGAGGGTAAAGAAGAGAATGAGAGCAAATCTCCATTGATCCAGAAGCTTCACGAGTAAGAGGCAGAGTCTTCTGCTGCTGCGAGAGAGCAGGAAAGCTTACTGTACTCGACTGAGCAGAGTCCCCATCTCTCAATCTAACGTCACCGCTCTTTTTAAGTTGTAAGAAACCAGCTTTGGTCTAAAGTTGTCTTGATCACTTTCATAAGATTCTCAAATATGGGGAAAAGTAAATTATATTATCTAACAATCTCAAAGCTACTTTTTAGGTAAATGTATAGAATAACTCTATAAAACATGAAAGTAGTTCACTGATTCTTTTTCTTTTTTTTTTTGCAGTACACGGGCCTCTCACTGTTGTGGCCTCTCCCGTTGCAGAGCACAGGCTCCGGACGCGCAGGCTCAGTGGCAATGGCTCACGGGCCCAGCCTGTCCACGGACTGTGGGATCTTCCCGGACCGGGGCACGAACCTGTGTCCCCTGCATCGGCAGGCAGACTCTCAACCACTGCACCACCAGGGAAGCCCAGTTCACTGATTCTTGCAATTGACTTGAGGTACTTGGTTACCCAAAATTCTTTGGGCAAAACTGAGAATCTTTTTCTAGGGTAAGTATCAGCACTCCATACAGAAGTGTGGTAGACAAATGTAAAATAGATAGCTAGTGGGAAGCAGCCACGTAGCACAGGGAGATCAGCTCGGTGCTTTGTGTCCACCTAGAGGGCTGGGATAGGGAGGGTGGGAGGGAGACATAAGAGGGAGGAGATATGGGGATGTATGTATATGTATAGCTGATTCACTTTGTTATACAGCAGAAACTAACACACCATTGTAAAGCAATTCTACTCCAATAAAGATGTTAAAAAAAAAAAAAAAAGAAGCGTGGTGGAAAACTGAGCCATTTCACCTTGAAGCAGAAGAGGCAGTTCTTAGTTATGCCACAATCATGGTCCTTCCTTGACCACTACCAAAAAATATATCTCCTCCAACTTTCAGAGACTTTCTAGACATTTGGAACTAACCCAGCTCTCTTAATTAAATCAATAAATAAGAGAAACAGAAATTTAAAATGTAAAATGCCTATATGCGATTTAAATATATTGAGAGGATTTTATTCCAGATGTGAGTGAATGATCATCAGAGTAGGTTATAACTACAACTGTATATGGAAGGAGGTAAGAGAAGTGGGTGCCTGAAGAAGGAGGGGGGATAATTTAATTTCATAACCTAAGAAATTTGTTACAAATTAAATCCAAAAAGTAACCATGAAAAGTATAGTTTTCTTATGGGTTTTCTGCTTCTGGTTCAGTAAAAACTAATACCCATTATATGTCTTAGCTGAGACCCACACCTCTTAAGTCACCTTAACTTTATTTAACAAATATTTATTGAGCTACTGCTATGTGCCAACAAGCACTGTTCTAGTCATTTAGGATACATCACAACAGAACAAAGATCCCTGTCCTCAGGGAACTCAATACCAATGAGTAGGGAGATAGAAAAAAAAAAAAGGGAGGGTGACAGACAAAAAATAGTAAACATAGTAAATGAGAAAATTATTTAATATGTTAGGAGGTAAGTTCTTTGGCCAAAAGAAGGACAGGAGGGATGAGAGATCAAAGATGCTGAGGGTTGCCGTTACAGTATTAAACAGGATGGTCAGGGTAGATAGCACTGAGAAGGCCCAAAAAGAGGAAAGACAGGAGTGAAGAAGCCAAGTGGTTAGCTTATGTGCAAAACATCATTCCTGCAGAGGAAACAGATGGTGTAACAGGTGTGTTCAAGGAGCAGGAAGGAGGTCAAGGTGGCTGGAATGGAGCAAATGAGAGATCAAGTAGTAGGAGAGAAGGTCATCTCCTCATTCTTATTCATTTTCATTCTCACTCCCAAGCTATTAAATCCCAATGAAAGAAATCATATAAATTGATGGTCTCTACTCAGAGATAAATTATCCAATCTCAGCTGCTTTAATCCACCTAGTTATTCTCTTCCTTTCTTAAGTCATTTCCCACAGCCGAACTTCCAATTCTCTATTCTTATCAAGGTGACGGACCTGCTCCCACATCCTTCACGCTCCACAGATGCTTTGACTCCTACTTTGTTCAGAGAGGAGAGAGGACAATGTTTGTACTCCCATGTAATTCCGCTCCTTCCCACCTGGCTCAAAGGCAGACTGCCTCCTCCTACTCACCTGGCCTGGCCCCTTGCCCCTTCGATTGTCTCTCTCTTAGTGATTCCTTCTGTCTCCTTTTTGAATGTAGGTGTCTCCTCTCAATTACACTCTCCTTCAGCTGTTTTGTTCATGCCACTGCCTTAAACTTCCATCTATATTTTGATGATTCTCTAATCTACATCTCTAGTTCTGACGTGCTCCTGAGGTCTAAGCAGTAATTTCCAATCTTATACTAGACATGTTATGTTCTAATGATATCTCAAATGCAATGGGTCAAAAATCAAATATAACTCCACCCCCAAATATTGCATTGGCCAAAAAGTTCTTTCCATAACATCTTATGGAAAAACCCAAACAAACCTTTTGGCCAACCCAATATATTCTTCCTCTGCTTCCTGTCCCAATAATGTGAGACAGCATTATTATTATAATATATAACTATAAATAAGTATTATAATAATGGCATCATTATTCTTAGTCACCTGAGCCTTACAATTACCTTACTTCCCTCTTTTTCTAATCTCTCATTTATAATCAGTCAAATTCTATGAATTCCTTTTTTTTTTGATCATCTATCACCAATGCCCACCCAATGACTTTCACCAAATACCTGCATTCACAACTCTCACCAGCCATATCAATTTAAAGAAGAATATCAGATCAGGAACATCTTATATGCTGAGACTAGCCTAAGTAACATTTGCCATTTCCATTCTTTTTGATAAAAGAGGTTTTGAATTTTTTGTTGTTTTGTTTTTGTTTTTCATTTAGTGATACCTAGTAAGGTAAGTGCTTGATCCCATTGACTCATTCATGTGAGCAAGGGAGAATTAATTAATTAATGTAAATTAATCTTTTTTGTTTTAATTTTATTTATTTTTGTCTGTGTTGGGTTTTCGTTTCTGTGCATGGGCTTTCTCTAGTTGGGGCGAGTGGGGGCCACTCTTCATCACGGTGCATAGACCTCTCACTGTCGTGGCCTCTCTTGTTGCACAGCACAAGCTCCAGACGCGCAGGCTCAGTAGTTGTGGCTCACGAGCCTAGTTGCTCCGCGGCATGTGGGATCTTCCCAGACCAGGGCTCGAACCCGTGTCCCCTGCATTGGCAGGCAGATTCTCAACCACTGCGCCACCAGGGAAGCCCTATGTAAATTAATCTTAAGAGCACATCATAACAGAAAATTTTACAAGGGGAAGCACTTGAGCTGAGACGGGAAAAAAAGTAAAAATTTGAAAGGCAAATAAGAGAGTTGGGAGAAAATTTCAGAGAGAGAGAGAGAGAGAGAGAGAATAGCATTGGAGAGCATAGAATTTTCAGACAAAGCCTGAAGTTTAAGGTGCTATGGGAAAGAGAGTGAGAAATGAAGCTAAAAAGTAAGCAAGGGCCAAATTCTATATCTACCAGGGAGCCATTGAAGAGGTTTTAGTGAGGGAGTAACCTAAGATATATAAATGTTAGGAAGATGACACTGTATGTGGGTGGAAAGACTTAGCTTAAGTCATTTTTTTTATCCCCCCAGAACCTAGTACAGTGCTTTCAAAGAATGTGTAAGAGTCAAAAATGAATTGCATTAGATTGAAGTAAATGATGGACACTCAATAGAGAGCAATGAATGGCTGCGTTGTGTGCAAAGCACAATTCTGAGCTGTCTAATTTGAAAGGGGACATATCAGGCTGTTGTGAAGTTGAGACCAGCCTTGTGAGCCCCACTCTCCCCATTTGAAGGCTGGTGGTTGCCATGGTTACAATTGCATGGGTAGGCTTATTTATAGTTATATACTATCTTTAGTGAATTCCACAACAGATGAGAGAAAAATTCAACTGTGAAGCCATCTAAGTGCATTGGAAGCACTTAGGAAGAGCAGTAAATTAAATATACACCAGAGAATCTCAAAAACACTATGGAGAGCCCCATTTTAAACAACTGCTTTGTGAATAGTGTTCTGAGTAAATTGAAAAAATTAACCCAGGCTTTGGATGCCGTCTGCTAGCTCCACCTTTACAATCTACAAGCATATCAATTCCAGGATAGATTTTAGAGATTAATTAATTAAATATTTTTACCACTTATCATGCACAAGACACTTACAGGCATTGTAAGTCTTACAATAATAACATAAGTTCGGTAATATTTTTATCTCCGCTTTGCACATTAGGAAACTGAGATACAACAAGGTTAATAGTTTCCCAATGCCACAAAGACCAAAGCTGGGCAAGAGCCCAGGGAGTCTGCTTCCAGTGATCTTAATCACTATGATATACTGACTTGTTTTGATATGTACAACGAAAGGTCTGGGGACCAGAATTCACTGGGAGGCCAAGAAGCCAAATTTATTTCAATCTACAGTGAATACAAATCTAAAAGGATTATTTGCTAGTGGAGAACACTAAGAATTTATGCTGTAAAACTATTTATACCCAAACTTGAAATCTCAAACAAAACAAACTAGGGGCATCCTACTCCCATTTCGAAAGGTGTTGCAGCAGGATACTTTTATCAGGAAAATTTCTCTGTTTCCCAACAAATTAAATACAATTCCCAGAAAACTGATTGTGTACACACACCAATTTTTGGAACACATCCATTAGGTACTACAAAGTAAAACAGTAGGCTTATTTAAAAAGGAATGGATATTAATGCTATTGTTTTCTTTCATGTACCTTGACAAGTCAATGAAGCAAGTACGGCTGATCCCTAGTTAACAGATGAAAAAACTGAGGCTCACACTGGACAATAAATTCCTGAAACACACATCCCTAGCAGGCAGAAGAAATAAATCTGAAACCGTAGTCCTTCTAATGCTAAAGTCTAGGAATTTTCCGCTTATATCTTTCTGTGTCATCTTGACTTATGGGACCAAAATTTGGCTAGCTTCTAACAGAGGCTCTCCCCAAGACCAAGGAAAGTGTCTTTGAGCAACTATATAGCTTGTTGTAGGAGGTGGAATTTGCCTAGGCAAGTTCAAATTTAATGCTCACTTTGTGGACAAACATGTATTATAATACCATGGCTTGTGTGGGAATAATACAATGACTTGAGTGGAAATACATGTATATCTTGTTGCAGATGTCCTTCACTGAGAGATGTTTGAATAAAAGTAATATGATAAAGTTTTGCGATTCATATTGTTGTTAGTGATAATTTAATCTAAGAATTCTATGATATTTGTTCATGCTTTTATCAAATAAATATTTACCAAGTACCTAAACTCTCATTGTGGTAGATTCTGGGGATACAGTGGTGAATAAGATAAGTATATACATATTATAATTTTGAATGCTAGTGAAAACACAACCTTAGACTCACAAAACATTCATTCAATAAACCTCATCAAGTGCCTGCTATGCACCGGACAGCATAGGAGGTACTGGGGACCTAAAGGTGAATAATTCACATCGCCAGAGGCAACTTTAGTGATCAACCATATGACAGATGATAAACTGAAAGAACCAAGAATCCAACCACTGGTCCAACATCACACAGCAAAACTGGAGTTAAAACCAAGGTTTGGTATCTTTGACCCCTGTACTTTCCCTA
>NW_006783829.1:1091598-1107818 GCF_000442215.2 Lipotes vexillifer
TTTCCCTACGGGTTCAAAGCACTGTGACGGGCTTCTGTCATCTCTGACACTTATTCATATGACATAATCAGTGAATACATGTTTCCTCGTAAATTGGGGGAGATGCTAGAAAAAGATAAGATCACATCTGCCATTAAGGTGTTGGAGCCACAGCCCTAACAACAATGACTTCTCTGGCCCAATCTGTCAAGAATGCAGAGGTTGAGAAACCCTGATCTAGCCTATATATTTTTGTAAAAAGGGCTATCAAATATATATTAGGAAATAAAGATACTCTACTGAAATAAAATAGGAGCTCACATAAGGCACCTGGGGCACATAAGCCTCACCTAATGACATAGGGAGTCATTTGATGTCACTCAGGAAAAAAAGAGATTACTTTCAAATACTGAAAACTGGGGAGAGAATCTTGGAAGGTATGCCATCAATACAAGCAAGAATGAAAGGACTGTGTCCAGCTGCACCATTACTATAGACTTATACAGGTCTCAACCTGCACATTTAATTCATTTCACAGTCTGTGTACTTACCAAGTAATTATCAGACCTCTGTTTGGTTTCATACACAATATTATTTCACAGAGAAAAGGCTCCATTTGTTGAGCATCAAAAACCATGGGATGGGTAGTCTATTTGGCTTTCAGGTAAAAAGAGAATGAAAGTACTCCCATTTGGTCTCAAACCAAATGTAGGTAATCCCAAAACTCTGGTCAGTGAGGTCCCAGGTCTGTAGAATATTATAGTCCAGACACATAATTGTAGAATCTACACCAGCCCTCACCTGCTTCCTACTGCAGTCACTGTCAACTTCTCACCTCACCATTTCCGTCTCCTATTTTAAATATCTAAATTAAAATACTGATGTCCTGGCTTTGAAGATTTAGAAGATTTTTAATAATGGTGTGAACTGAATTAACTCCCTAGAAGGACCTGAAGTTAGGCATGAACACAATAAGTAACTCTAGTGGTAACAAAATATTCAATTAAAATAAGATATTAATTATTAAGTTGACTCTCTGCCCCAAAGATTCTTGTGAACAAAAATAAGAAAAGCAAAAGGATTAAAGGCAAGCAAATTGGCAAGGCTCAAAACATTTTTCAGGCAATTTCAGAAAGGAAAGAAGGAAAGAGGGAAGGGTTGTAATACTAGCATAAGACAAAAATGCAATTAAAAGCCCTGAAGGGGAAAAATAGCTATCTTGTATTGATCAAAAGATTCAAGCTATGTTAAACATTTATGTATTAAGTAACATAGCATGGAAAAAATAATAACTGTATGGAGGTTCCTTAAAAAACTAAAAATAGGGGCTTCCCTGGTGGTGCAGTGGTTGAGAGTCCGCCTGCTGATGCAGGGGACGCAGGTTCGTGCCCCGGTCTGGGAAGATCCCACATGCCGTGGAGCGGCTGGGCCCGTGAGCCATGGCTACTGAGCCTGCGTGTCTGGAGCCTGTGCTCCACAACGGGAGAGGCCACAACAGTGAGAGGCCTGCGTACCACCAAAAAAAACCCAAAAAACAAAAAAACTAAAAATAGAACTACCATATGACCCAGTAATTCCACCACTGGGCATATACCCAGAGAAAACCATAATTCAAAAAGATACATGCACACCAATGTTCACTGCTGCACTATTTACAATAGCCAGGACATGGAAGCAACCTAAATGCCCATCAACAGAGGAATGGATAAAGAAGATGTGGTACATATATACAATTGAATATTACTCAGCCATAAAAAGAAAGAAGCTGTGCCATTTTCACAGACATGGATGGACCTAGAGACTGTCATACGGAGTGAAGTAAGTCAGAAAGAGAAAAACAAATATTGTATATTAACGCATATATGTGGAATCTAGAAAAATGGTATAGATGATCTTATTAGCAAAGCAGAAATAGAGACACAGATGAAGAGAACAAACATATAGATACCAAGGGGGAAGGGGAGGGGTGGGATGAATTGGGAGATTGGGATTGACATATATACACTACTATGTATAAAATAGATAACTAATGAGAACCTGCTGTATAGCACAGGGAACTCGGTGCTCTGTGGTGAAGGAAATCCAAAAAAGAGGGGATATGTGTATATGTATGGCTGATTCACTTTGCTGTACAGCAGAAACTGATATAGCAGTGTAAAGCAACTATACCCCAATTAAAAAAATAATAATAGCTAATACTTGAGTGTTTACTACTTTCACTTTAACCTCCACAATAACCCAATGAGTTAAGGTAAGTATTGTTAAAGGGTGAGATCATGACTCAATACCTGAAATAAAAATCACAAAGCTGATTTCACTACTTATCTAAATAAAGAAGAGCTATGCTGGTCAGGTACAACTTCTCCAAGCTGCTGATATAAGGAGAAAATTATATATCCATAATAAAACTTTATGTGCCAAACAGTGCTGCCTCAAAATATTTTTAAAGGAAAATCTGTTGGAAATGTATTGAAAATTTGACAAAAAAGACACTAGTGAAAACTTTCTATAGATCAAGTGAATAAAAAATAAGTGAAGATATAAAGGAGCTGAATATTTTAATTAATAAGGTTTATCTAGATGCCCTGATACATTTTGTCTAGAGCTTGCAACTCCTTTTTTATTTAGCATTTGGTCCCTTTTCTTCCTTCCCAGGCACTCCCCAGTTGAGTGCTGAGATTTGGGCCTAGCCATGGGTCCGGTGGCCATGAGGGGGAGTAGAGGATATGTCCTTATAGGGACAAGTACTGACCTGCCAAGCAGAGGCCTCTACTGTTTTTTTTTTTTTCTTGCTGTACGCGGGCCTCTCACTGTTGTGGCCTCTCCCGTTGTGGAGCACAGGCTCCAGATGCGCAGGCCCAGCGGCCATGGCTCACGGGCCCAGCCGCTCCGCAGCATGTGGGATCTTCCGGGACCAAGGCACGAACCCATGTCCCCTGCACTGGCAGGCGGACTCCCAACCACTGTGCCACCACGGAAGCCCAGAGGCCTCTACTTTGTCTTTAAGCAAGAATGATTATTGCCATTAACAGAAAGGAGGGGTCGCTTATGCAGGCCCACAAGGTGCAGTGGGATCTGAGGTTTCAAACTTACGGAGTACAGTAATCCATATGTCCTCATTCCAAATCTCAGAGTCCCACAACTTTTCGATCAGGTCCCTGACTTTGGCATAGCCAACTTGTTAGAGTAGATAATTCAAATCTCTCTGGAGTCCTGCTACTCTTATAATTAAGTCTTAGATCTGATTCTCAGAATTCTCTGCCCTTCCAGCTATAAGAAAAAGAGTCTCTTTACATACTGCCAAGGAGGCCCTCTGATATTCTTATTTTGCCTTCATCAACCTACAGCCTTTCATTGTCTTCTCTAATGCATCAATATTACCCAGCAACAGACGTTCAATTTCATAATTCCTTTAATAATTATTTCTCCCACAACTCTCAGTGCCTGACATATTGCACCAGCTAATGCATTCCCTTCCCATATTATCTCATCCCATTTTACCACCAGTGAAAATTTTAACAATGGCAGGATACCAGCCTGCCAGAGGTTACTGGTACTCTACCCATCATGGGTTATGAATCATCCATCTCCAGAACTGCATTATACAGACAGCTCCCTAAAACCATTTCTTATACCACCATAGGTTTGGTTACCTGACACACTGGAGTGAAGAATTGCATGTAGGAGGTTTACTGGAGAGGGATTTCCTGAATGACACCTGTGAGGACTAGGTAGCAGGAGAAGCTGAACTGTGATGCAAAATGCAGTTGTAGCAGAGACCTCCACTAACCCCACAGGGAACTCTGGAGAGAGGATGGCCCTTCAAAGTTGTCTGAAAATGAGACAAGGGGCAGGCCTTGTTACTCCACATGACCTTTTATTGGATGTGGGCTGCCCCAGTGAGGGCATAACCTTAGGAAAGATAGCTCTCTTTGACTGAGGCAGCTCCCGGGGAGGAAGAGCTGTGTGCCATCAGCTCAGTATACTCCTGGAAGCTGGGAGAACACATGGGAGGGTGATCTCAGAAGCTGGTGCTCCACAAACAGGAAACAAACCTTTTCGATGTCATATTGTAATTTCCATATATATTTTACCCTATAAACAGAGAAGAGAACTTAGTATCCCTGGTGGTATGAGTTTCTTTTGACCATATTTTCTAGAATGTTCTGACTCTGTGAAGTTTGAAACTAGCTAAGGATTTGTTTTAAATTGGTATAAACCTGCTTCAGATTACCCTTTAACACTTTTTACCTTATATATCTGTTTTCCAGAATTTTTTAAACCTGTCATACAGACACAGATATCCAACTTATTTGAGGTTTTTTTCCCAAAATTAGACTTGATTAACCCTTGGTGAGTAACCACTTATGGTTAAGAAATAAAAAATCATTAATAATATATATGAAGCCAGAAGGGAGTGCAGGACACATTTAAAGTGATGAAAGGAAAAACCTACCACCAAGATTACTCTACCCAGCAAGGATCTCATTCAGAGATAGTAAATGTTTACAGACAAGCAAAAGCTAAGAGAATTCAGTACCACAAAACTAGCTCTACAACAAATACTAAAGGAACTTCTCTAGGCAGGAAACACAAGAGAAGAAAAAGACTTACAATAACAAACGAAAAACAATTAAGAAAATGGTAATAGGAACATACATATTGATAACTACCTTAAATGTAAATGGATTAAATGCGCCAACCAAAAGACACAGATTGGCTGAATGGATACAAAAATAAGACCCATATATATGCTGTCTACAAGAGACCCACTTCAGACCTAGGGATACATACAGACTGAAAGTGAGGAGATGGAAAAAGATATTCCATGCAAATGGAAATCAAAAGAAAGCTGGAGTAGCAATTCTCATATCAGAGAAAACAGACTTTAAAATAAAGACTATTACAAGAGACAGAGAAGGACACTACATAATGATCAAGGGATCAATCCAAGAAGAAGATATAACAATTGTAAATATGTATGCACCCAACATAGGAGCACCTCAGTACATAAGGCAAATGCTAACAGCCATAAAAGGGGAAATCAACAGTAACAAAATCATAGTAGGGGACGTTAACATCCCACTTTCACCAATGGACACATCATACAAAATGAAAATAAATAAGGAAACATAAGCTTTAAACAACACATTAAACATGACGAACTTAACTGATATTTATAGGATAAGCCATCCAAAAACAACAGAACACACTTTCTTCTCAAGGGCTCACAGAACATTCTCCAGGATAGATCGTATCTTGGGTCACAAATCAAGTCTTGGTAAATTTCAGAAAATTGAAATTGTATCAAGTATCTTTTCCAACTACAATGCTATGAGACTAGATATCAATTACAGGAAAAAATCTGTAAAAAATACAAACACATGGAGGCTAAACAATACACTACTTAATAACCAACAGATCACAGAAGAAATCAAAGAGGAAATCAAAAAAATACCTAGAAACAAAAGACAATGAAAACCTGACGACCCAAAACCTATGAGATACAGCAAAAGCTGTTCTAAGAGGGAAGTTTACAGCAATACAATCCTACCTCAAGAAACAAGAGGGCTTCCCTGGTGGCACAGTGGTTGAGAGTCCGCCTGCTGATGCAGGGGACATGGGTTCGTGCCCCGGTCGGGAAGATCCCACATGCTGTGGAGCAGCTAGGCCCGTGAACCATTGCCACTGAGCCTGCACATCTGGACCCTGTGCTCCACAACGGGAGAGGCCACAACAGTGAGAGGCCTGCGTACCATACACACACACACACACACACACACACACAAAAGAAACAAGAAAAATTTCAAATAAACAACCTAACTTTACACCTAAAGCAATTAGAGAACGAAGAACAAAAAAACCCCAACGTTAGCAGATGGAAAGAAATCATAATGATCAGATCAGAAATAAATGAAAAAGAAATGAAGGAAATGATAGCAAAGATCAATAAAACTAAAAGCTGGTTGAGAAGATAAACAAAATTGATAAACCATTAGACAGACTCATCAAGAAAAAAAAGGGAGAAGACTCAAATCAATAGAATTAGAAATGAAAAAGGAGAAGTAACAGCTGACACTGCAGAAATACAAAGGATCATGAGAGATTACTACACGCAACTATAGGCCAATAAAATGGACAACCTGAAAGAAATGGACAAATTCTTAGGAAAGCACAACCTTCCGAGACTGAACCAGGAAGAAATACAAAATATAAACAGACGAATCACAAGCACTGAAACTGAGACTGTGATTAAAAATCTTCTAACAAACAAAACTCCAGGACCAGATGACTTCACAGGCAAACTCTATCAAACATTTAGAAAGGAGCTAACACCTATCCTTCTCAAACTCTTCCAAAATACAGCAGAGGGAGGAACACTACCAAACACATTCTACACGGCCACTGTCACCCTGATACCAAAACCAAAGATGTCACAAAGAAAGAAAACTACAGGCCAGTATCACTGATGAACATAGATGAAAAAAATCCTCAACAAAATACTAGCAAACAGAATCCCACAGCATATTACAAGGATCATACACCATGATCAAGTGGGGTTTATCCCAGGAATGCAAGGATTCTTCAATATATGCAAATCAATCAATGTGATATACCATATTAACAAATTGAAGGAGAAAAAGCATATGATCATCTCAATAGATACAGAAAAAGCTTTCAACAAAATTCAAAACCCATTTATGATAAAACACACTCCAGAAAGTAGGCATAGAGGGAACTTACCTAACATAATAAAGCCCATATGTGACAAACGCACAGCCAACATCATTCTCAAGTGAAAAACTGAAAACATTTCCTCTTAGATCAGGAACAAGACAAGGTTGTCCATTCTCACCACTTTTTTCAAAATAGTTTTGGAGGTTTCAACCACAGCAATCATAGAAGAAAAAGCAATAAAAAGAATCCAAATCAGAAAAGAAGAAGTAAAGCTGTCACTGTTTGCAGATGCATGATACTATATATAGAGAATCCTAAAGATGCTACCAGAAATCTACTAGAGCTAATCAATGAATTTGGTAAAGTAGCAGGATATAAAATTAATGAACAGAAATCTCTTGCATTCCTATACACTAATGATGAAAAATCTGAAAGAGAAATTAAGCAAACACTCCCATTTACCATTGCAACAAAAAGAATAAAATACCTAGAAACAAACCTACATAAAGAGACAAAAGACCTGTACACAGAAAACTGTAAGACACTGATGAAAGAAACTAAAGATTATAAAAACAGATGGAGAAATATACCATGTTCTTGGATTGGAAGAGTCAACACTGTGAAAATGACGGAATATAGGAGCCCTGACTGTTTTATTGAGATTTTCTATATACAAGTGTGATGACAGCCCAGGGTCAAGGTAGACAGGATACTGTTGACAGCCTTTGGAGGTGCCTAAATAAAATAGTCATGTGGTGCTCCTATGGAATGCTGCCTGAGGGAAAAAATATAATCCACCTTCTGGAAGATACCCCTACTTTATCAGCTTACTTACCATTTGGGATACCAAATTTTACACACTAGCAACTTCATCTCACTATACATCATAGGATAATTTGAGGAGAACAGCATTCAAAAGCAATAAATAGAAAGGAGTGCAGAAGGTCATAGTGGTATGATCTTTTAATAGGGACAGTTACAAACAAATTTTAAAAGACACAATTCTATGGCTGTGCACTCTGAAACTCTAGCTATTTTCTTTAATTAAAAAACAGTATATTTAAGAGAAGCAAACATTATTTCATTCCAATTCAATAATCTAAATCACAGCATAATATGAATTTTCTTTTCCAATGAGCCATCATTCTGGATGCTGTTGATTTCTGAAATAAGATCCTATATTGAAAATCTCTCAACATTTTATGATTGCCATTTGAAAGAAACATGTTACAGAATAAAGCTGTAGTAGCTCCTAAAATCACATCAAAATTCACATTTCAAGCATAATTAGCATGAAATTTTATGGATTTAATTTGAAGAATGCTGCAAAATAATTCCTTGTTCAAAGAAAATTAGACATCTTGATCACCATCAGTTACCTTTGCTCATATTTTATGATTAAGTGAATCCTAATTCTATCCACCAAGAATTATTTTCTTGTTTGGAAAAGCAGTCTTTCTTCTCATGAGCTCAACAACCGAAAGAGCATGGGAGTCAAATAAAATAAACAGTACCTAGTGATCATTAGCCTAGTTTTATTTCACACTGGCAAACATCTGGAATATTTTTTTAATTAATTAATTAATTTATTTATTTATTTTAATTTTTTTAACATTTTTATTGGGGTATAATTGCTTTACAATGGTGTGTTAGTTTCTGCTTTATAACAAAGTGAATCAGTTATACATATACATATGTTCCCATATCTCTTCCCTCTTTGTCTCCCTCCCTCCCACCCTCCCTATCCCACCCCTCCAGACAGCCACAAAGAACCGAGCCGGTTTCTCTGTGCCATGTGGCTGCTTCCCACTGGCTATCTACCTTACGTTTGTTAGTATATATATATATGTCCATGTCTCTCTCTCGCCCTATCACACCTCACCCTTCCCCCATCTGGAATATTTTACAAAATAAATCAAATTCTTTTTTTTTTTAATATATATGGCCTTTATTATGTTGATGTAGGTTCCCTCTATGCCCACTTTTTGGAGAGTTTTTATCACAAATGGGTGTTGAATTTTGTCAAAAGCTTTTTCTGTGTCTATTGAGATGATCATATGGTTTTTATTCTTCAATTTGTTAATATGGTGTATCACATTGATTAATATACGTATATTGAAGAATCCTTGCATCTCTGGGATAAATCCCACTTGATCACAGTGTATGATCCTTTTAATGTGTTGCTGGATTCTGTTTGCTAGTATTTTGTTGAGGAGTTTTGCATCGATATTCATCAGTGATATTGGTCTGTAATTTTCTTTTTTTGTAGTATCTTTGTCTGGCTTTGGTATCAAGGTGATGGTGGTTTCATAGAACGAGTTTGGGATTTTTCCTTCCTCTGCAATTTTTTGGAAGAGTCTGAGAAGGATGGGTGTTACCTCTTCTCTAAATGTTTGACAGAATTCACCTGTGAAGCCATCTGGTCCTGGACTTTGTTAGATTTTTAAGCATAGTTTCATTTTCATCACTTGTGATTGGTCTGTTCATATTTTCTATTTCTTCCTGGTTCAGTCTTGGAAGCTTATACCTTTCCAAGAATTTGTCCAATTCTTCCAGGTTGTCCATTTTATTCGCACAGAGTTGCTTGTAGTAGTCTCTTAGGATGCTTTATATTTCTGCGGAGTCGTAACTTTTCCTTTTCCATTTCTAATTTTATTGATTTGAGTCCTCTCCCTCTTTTTCTTGATGAGTCTGGCTAATGGTTTCTCAATTTAGTTTATCTTCTCAAAGGACCAGCTTTTAGTTTTGTTGATCTTTGCTACTGTTTCCTTCATTTCGCTTTCATTTGTTTCTGATCTGATCTTTATGATTTCTTTCCTTCTGCTAACTTTGGGTTTTGTTTGTTCTTCTTTCTCTAGTTCTTTCTTTAGGTGTAAGGTTAGATTGTTTATTTGAGATTTTTCTTGTTTCTTCAGGTAGGCTTGTATAGCTATAAACTTCCCTCTTAGAACTGCTTTTGCTGCATCCCATAGGTTTTGGATCGTTGTGTTTTCATTGTCATTTGTCTCTAGGTATTTTTTGATTTCCTTTTTGATTTCTTCCATGATCCCTTGGTTATTTAGTAACATATTGCTTAGCCTCCATGTGTTTGTGTTTTTTATGTTTTTTCCCCTGTAATTCATTTCTAATCTCATAGCATTCTGGTCAGAAAAGATGCTTGATACGATTCCAATTTTCTTAAATTTACTGAGGCTTGATTTGTGACCCAAGACATGATCTATCCTGGAGAATGTTCTGTGCACACTTGAGAAGAAAGTGTAATCTGCTGTTTTTGGATGGAATGTCCTATAAACATCAATTAAATTTATCTGGTCTATTGTGTCATTTAAAGCTTGTGTTTCCTTATCAATTTTCTGTTTGGATGATCTGTCTGTTGATGTAAGTGAGGTGTTAAAGTCTCCTACTGTTATTGTGTTACTGTCAATTTCCTCTTTTAGAGATGTTAGCAGTTGCCTTATGTATTGAGGTGCTCCTATGTTGGGTGCATATATATTTATAATTGTTATATCTTCTTCTTGGACTGATCTCTTGATCATTACATAATGGCCTTCCTTGTCTCTTGTAACACTCTTTTATTTTAAAGTCTATTTTACCTGATATGAGCATTGCTACTCCAGCTTTCTTTTGATTTCCATTTGCATGGAATATGTTTTTCCACCCCTCACTTTCAGTCTGTATGTGCCCCTAGGTCTGAAGTGGGTCTCTTGTAGACAGCATATATATGGGTCTTGTTTTTGTATCCATTCAGTGAGCCTGTGTCTTTTGGTTGGAGCATTTAATTCATTCACGTTTAAGGTAATTATCAATATGTATGTTCCTATTACCAGTTTCCTAATTGTTTTGGGTTTGTTTTTGTAGGTCCTTTCCTTTTCTTGTGTTTCCCACTTAGAGAAGTTCCTTTAGCATTTGTTGTAGAGCTGGTTTGGTGGTGCTGAATTCTCTTAACTTTTGCTTGTCTGTAAAGCTTTTGATTTCTCCATCGAATCTGAATGAGATGCTTTTCAGGTAGAGTAATCTTGGTTGTAGGCTCTTGCCTTTCATCACTTTAAGTATATCATGCCACTCCCTTCTGGCTTGTAGAATTTCTGCTGAGAAATCAGCTGTTAACCTTATGGGAGTTCCCTTGTATGTTATTTTTCGTTTTTTCCTTGCTGCTTTCAATAATTTTTCTTTGTCTTTAATTTTTGTCAATTTGATTACTATGTGTCTCTATGTGTTTCTCCTTGGGTTTATCCTGTATGGGACTCTCTGTGATTCCTGGACTTGGGTGGCTGGACTTCGGTGGCTATTTCCTTTTCCGTGTTAGGGAAGTTTTCAACTATAATCTCTTCACATATTTTCTCAGGTCCTTTCTCTCTCTCTTCTCCTTCTGGGACCGCTATAACGTGAATGTTGTTGTGTTTAATGTTGTCCCAGAGGTCTTTTAGACTGTCTTCAGTTCTTTTCATTCTTTTTCTTTATTCAGTTCTGCTGCAGTGAATTCTACTACTCTGTCTTCCAGGTCACTTATCCGTTCTTCTGCCTCAGTTATTCTGCTATTGATTCCTTCTAGTGTATTTTTCATTTCAGTTATTGTATTGTTCATGTTTGTTTGTTTGTTCTTAATTCTTCTAGGTCTTTGTGAAACATTTCTTGCATCTTCTCGATCTTTGCCTCCATTGTTTTTCCGAGGTCCTGGATCATCTTCACTATCATTACTCTGAGGTCTTTTTCTGGAAGACTGCCTATCTCCATTTCATTTAGTTGTTTTTCTGGGGTTTTATCTTGTTCCTTCATCTGGTACATAGGCCTCTGCATTTTCATCTTGTCTATCTTTCTGTGAATGTGGTATTTGTTCCACAGGCTGCATGATTGTAGTTCTTCTTGCTTCTGCTGTCTGCCATCTGGTTTCAAATTCTTTTAAGAGCATGAGATAATAGAGAAAAACTAACTAGGATTTTGTTTATGTGTTCATTCAGAAGTTAACAAATATTTATTGAAACATACTGAACATCTAAACGTTATGTTAATATTACCAAAGTTAACTATTTTATTATACTTTAAGTTATCTTTATAAAAAAGTGGATAATTTACTTGAATACTAGCTGGTATACATGAATTCAAAATGACATGTGAATTTCATTTCTAGCACTTCTTAGCAGCAACCCAAGATCAGTCACTCATCTCTTACATTGGAATTGTAGATAAGCATAAACTTTCTAAACTAATAAAAGATTACAAAGTTATAAATGGTATTTGAATCGAATCTCATAATGCCACTGATGAAGTTTGGCTAGGGCTTGTTCTTAAACAACACAACACAACAAACACACTGACACACACACACACAAGTAGTGACCATCTGTTTAGTTAGCTGCTATCAGAAACACATTTTTCATTTTACGAAACACCTCTCCCATACTCTCAGACTATGTGGTTTGAGGAGGGTGGCCTCTACCGTCTCTTTTCAGAGGTGAGCACATGACCGAGGACAGTCAATCTCAGTGTCCATCTTTCCAGTTTACTTCAAAGACGGGTTCCGGGAAGATGGCAGAACAGTAAGATGCGGAGATCACCTTCCTCCCCACAGATACACCAGAAATACATCTACACGTGGAACAACTCCTACAGAACACCTACTGAACGCTGGCAGAAGCCCTCAGACCTCCCAAAATGCAAGGGGTAGGGCAAAAGAAAAAACAATAAACAGAGACAAAAGGATAGGGACGGGACCTGCACCAGTGGGAGGGAGCTGTGAAGGAGGAAAGGTTCCCACACACTAGAAGCCCCTTCGCGGGCGGAGACTGCAGGGGGCGGAGGGGGGAGCTTCGGG
This sequence comes from Lipotes vexillifer, assembly GCF_000442215.2. Taxonomy (NCBI): domain Eukaryota; kingdom Metazoa; phylum Chordata; class Mammalia; order Artiodactyla; family Lipotidae; genus Lipotes; species Lipotes vexillifer. The sequence goes on from NW_006783829.1 coordinate 1,104,068, forward strand.
GCCGCGGAGGACAGCACAGCAACAGGGGTGCGGAGGGCAAAGCGGAGAGATTCCCGCACAGAGGATCGGTGCCAACTGGTACTCACCAGCCTGAGAGGCTTGTCTGCTCACCCGCCGGGCAGGCGGGGCTGGGAGCTGAGGCTCGGGCTTTGGTCCGAGCAGGGAGAGGACTGGGGTTGGCAGCATGAACACAGCCTGAAGGGGTTAGTGCACCATGGCTAGCCGGGAGGGAGCCCGGGGAAAAGTCTGGAGCTGCAGAAGAGGCAAGAGACTTTTTCTTCCCTCTTTGTTTCCTGGTGCGCGAGGAGAGGGGATTAAGAGCGCTGCTTAAAGGAACTCCAGAGACGGGCACGAACCGCGGCTATAAGCGCAGACCCCAGAGACAGGCATGAGACGCTAAGGCTGTTGCGGCCGCCACCAAGAAGCCTGGGTGTGAGCACAGGTCACTATCCACACCCCACTTCTGGGGAGCCTGTGAAGCCCACCACTGCCAGGGTCCCGGGATCCAGGGACAACTTTCCCGGGAGAATGCATGGCACGCCTCAGTCTGGTATAAAGTCCTGCTGGCCTCTGCCACCGCAGGCTGGCCCTGCACTCCGTGCCCCTCCCTCCCTCCCCCCTGCCTGAGTGAGCAGCTGCTCCTTTAACCCCGTCCTGTCTGAGCAAAGAACAGACGCCCCCCAGCGACCTACAAGCAAAGGCGGGGCCAAATCCAAAGCTGAGCCCCGGGAGCTGTGAGAACAAAGAAGAGAAAGAGAAATCCCTCCCAGCAGCATCAGCAGCAGCAGATTGAAGCTCCACAATCAACTTGATGTACCTGCATCTGTGGAATACATGAATAGACAACGAATCATCCCAAATTGAGGAGGTGGACTTTGACAGCAAGATTTATGATTTTTTATGATTTTTTTCCCCTTTTCCTCTTTTTGTGAGTGTGTATGTGTATGCTTCTGTGTGAGATTTTTGTCTGTACAGTTTTGCTTCCACCATTTGTCCTAGGGTTCTACTGTCCGTTTTTTGGTTGGTTTTTTAAAAAATTTTTTCTTCATAATTATTTTTTATTTTAATAACTTTATTTTATCTTACTTTTAGTTTACTTTATCTTCTTTCTTTTTTCCTTCCTTCCCTCCTTCCTCCCTCCCTCCTTCCTCTCTTTCTTTCTATCTTTCTTTCTTTCCTTCCTTCCTTCCTTCCTTCTCTCTCTCCCTCCCTCCCTACCTCCCTCTCTCTCTCTCTCTTTCTTTCTTTCTTTCTTTTCTTCTTCTACTAATTCTTTCTACTTTCTCTCCCTTTTATCCTGAGCCGTGTGGATGAAAGGCTCTTGGTGCTGCAGCCAGGAGTCAGCGCGGTGCCTCTGAGCTGGGAGGGCCAACTTCAGAACACTGGTCCACAAGAGACCTCCCAGCTCCACATAATAACAAACGGCGAAAATCTCTCAGAGATCTCCATCTTGACACCAGCAGCCAGCTTCACTCAATGACTAGCAATCTACAGTGATGGACACCCTATGCCAAACAACTAGCAAGACAGGAACACAACTCCACCTATTAGCAGAGAGGCTGCCTAAAATCATAATAAGGCCACAGACACCCCAAAACACACCACCAGACGTGGACTTGCTCACCAGAAAGAAAAGATCCAGCCTCATCCACCAGAACACAGGCACTAGTCCCCTCCACCAGGAAGCCTACACAACCCACTGAACCAACCTTAGCCACTGGGGAAAGACACCAAAAACAACGGGAACTATGAACCTACAGCCTGCAAAAAGGAGACCCCAAACACAGTAAGATAAGCAAAATGAGAAGACAGAAAAACACACAGCAGTTGAAGGAGCAAGATAAAAACCCACTAGACCTAACAAATGAAAAGGAAATAGGCAGTCTACCTGAAAAAGAATTCAGAATAATGATAGTAAAGATGATCCAAAATCTTGGAAATAGAATAGACAAAATGCAAGAAACATTTAACAAGGACCTAGAAGAACTAAAGATGAAACAAGCAATGATGAACAACAAAATAAATGAAATTAATAATACTCTAGATTGGATCAATAGCAGAATAACTGAGGCAGAAGAACGGATAAGTGACTTGGAAGATAAAATAGTGGAGATAACTACTGCAAAGCAGAATAAAGAAAAAAGAATAAAAAGAACTGAGGACAGTCTCAGAGACCTCTGGGACAACATTAAACACACCAACATTCGAATTATAGGGGTTCCAGAAGAAGAAGAGAAAAAGAAAGGGACTGAGAAAATATTTGAAGAGATTATAGTTGAAAACTTCCCTAATATGGGAAAGGAAATATTTAATCAAGTCCAGGAAGCACAGAGAGTCCCAGACAGGATAAATCCAAGAAGAAATACACCAGGACACATATTAAGCAACCTGTCAAAAATTAAATACAAAGAAAATATATTAAAAGCAGCAAGGGAAAAACAACAAATAACACACAAAGGAATCCCCATAAGGTTAACCGCTGATCTTTCAGCAGAAACTCTGCAACCCAGAAGGGACTGGCAGGACATATTTAAAGTGATGAAGGAGAAAAACCTGCAACCAAGATTACTCTACCCAGCAAGGATCTCATTCAGATTTGATGGAGAAATTAAAACCTTTACAGACAAGCAAAAGTTGAGAGAGTTCAGCACCACTAAACCAGCTTTACGAAAAATGCTAAAGGAACTTCTCTAGGTAAGAAACACAAGAGAAGGAAAAGACCTACAATAACGAACCGAAAACAATTTAGAAAATTGGAATAGGAACATACATATCAATAATTACCTTAAATGTAAATGGACTAAATGCTCCCACCAAAAGACACAGATTGGCTGAATGGATACAAAAACAAGACCCATATATATGCTGTCTACAAGAGACCCACTTCAGACCTAGAGACACATACAGACTGAAAGTAAGGGGATGGAAAAAGATATTCCATGCAAATGGAAACCAAAAGAAAGCTGGAGTAGCAATTCTCATATCAGACAAAATAGACTTTAAAATAAAGACTATTACAAGAGACAAAGAAGGACACTACATAATGATCAAGCGATCGATCCAAGAAGATATAACAATTGTAAATATTTATGCACCCAACATAGGAGCACCTCAATACATAAGGCAAATACTAACAGCCATAAAAGGGGAAATGGACAGTAACACACTCATAGTAGGGGACTTTAACACCCCACTTACACCAATGGACAGATCATACAAAATGAAAATAAATAAGGAAACAAAAGTTTTAAATGATACATTAAACAAGATGGAATTAATTGATATTTATAGGATACTCCATCCAAAAACAACAGAATACACATTTTTCTCAAGTGCTCATGAAAAATTCTCCAGGATAGATCATATCTTGGGGTCACAAATCAAGTCTTGGTAAATTTCAGAAAATTGAAATTGTTTCAAGTATATTTTGCAACCACAACGCTATGAGACTAGATATCAATTACAGGAAAAGATCTGTAAAAAATACAAACACATGGAGGCAAAACAATACACTACTTAATAATGAAATGATCACTGAAGAAATCAAAGAAGAAATCAAAAAATACCTAGAAACAAATGACTATGAAGACACGATGACCCAAAACCTATGGGACGCACCAAAAGCAGTCCTAAGAGGGAAGTTTATAGCAATACAAGCCCACCTTAAGAAACAGGAAACATCTCAATTAACAACCTAACCTTGCACCTAAAGCAATTAGAGAAAGAAGAACAAAGAAACCCCAAAGTTAGC
>NW_006783831.1:0-4232 GCF_000442215.2 Lipotes vexillifer
GCTTATGGATGTTGCTATACTGGTGTATGAAACTTATACAATTAAACTCCAGTGTGGTAGTCATTTCAGTATACATGAACTGTACATTTTGTGCAATGGCTTTATCTTAAGAATGACTTCTTGTGAATGCACTTTGTGGCCTTTTGGGGGGGAGGGTGAGAGTAGGAGAGAATTCCCAAGTTAAGATTACTTTTTTAAAGTATTGGTTATGTATTAGGCAGAAACAGTGTTCATAACATTTTTCTGGGATTTAGGTATATTTTGGAGATCTTTACTATAAATGTTTTAAGTATTCTTATGTACACTGTAGTGCCCCTAACATATAAAAAGATCATAGCATGTCATTGCAAGCTTTCTCCACTGTCACCAGTGACACACAGTGGCCTCTTAAATTCCTACACCTTAACTTCCTTGCAATCAACAGTAACTGGATGTTTTTGAGGTGCTTTTATTGGAATTTAAAATATTCCAATCTCTTTGGAGACCAAAGGCAAATTCAGTTTCATTACCTTTGGGATTATTAATACCTTTTATGGTGAATTTCAGCTTTGACATATATTGTGAGGAACATGCCCCCCCCATAAAAAAACAGTAATGGGGTTTGTCACTTAAAGAAAGTGTCAATATATAGTGTTTTCATTTTCATGTGCCACTTATACTGCCTAATACAGTGCAATTTGCCTTGTGAAGATCTGTAAACATTAGTTGTATTGAATGTCAGACAGAGACTGTCTAATCTTAGTGATCTGAATACCCCACAAGTGATTAAGAATGATATAAAAACCAGCAGCTAAGGAACATCTTATTTAGTTGTAGCAAATTCATAACAAGTGTCCTTCAAGGATGAACTCGTATTCTATTCCTGTTTGTATTTGTATTGACCCTTTAGTGCATTTTTTTCAGCTTTTAAAAGTGAGTATATTTACGTGCTGGAAGGAAAAGATCTTAGAGTCTCAGACTTTGTTTCTTTGTGCGACAACTGGAAAGGAGCAATGAAGTTTATTTTGTTTTTTCCCCCCAAAGTACAATCTGCTGTAGTTTATGTATGACAAAGATAATTTAAAAAGAAAACTTTATATAAAAATTGTACATAAAGTTTGTCTTTGAAACATTTCTTTGGAAATTTTTTTTTAATTGATGCAAACGTTTAAAAAGAAAAAAACACTTAAAAAGCATTGGACTTCTTTTTTAAACTGTGTTTTATTTTCATCTGTTTTCTATCAGATAGCTTTTTATTTCTAGTGTAGAGGTAGTCAGCACTCTTCAAATTGGCAAGTACTTTTACTGGAGAATTGTCTCAGAAAATTGAACTTCTCAGGTTAAAGCGGTACATGCTGAAAGAACATACTCATAGAGCGGCAGATAAGATCTCTGGTACTTGTGGCTCACAGAAACAGTTTACTAGATTTCAAAGTCAAAAATCTGAGAATGACCAACCTGTGATTGTGGGGTACCATACAGTGCTTTTAAATCCAGGGAAGAAACTGTATCACCAAAGCTTTTGTCTTGGTTTTCCTTACGTATGTAATTTCGTGGAACCAATCTCACTAGATGGGACCCGCAAGCAATTGATTTTTTGACTCTGACACCAAGAGAGAATATCATTAAATTATTTAATCCAGGCTTTTGTCTCCTAAAACCAAATGCCCATTGTGGAATAGCATTATTCTGTTAGGACCAGCTGAGTTTGGGCTGTTAGGAATAATGCGTGTTTACTCTTTACTGGAGTATAAATACGTCACCATTTTTAGATTTTGTTTTAGATCACTACAAATACTGATTTGATCTTGAAGGACTTAAGTGCTAGGAATCAGTTTATCCTTTACCCTTCCAGCGTTGTTCGTGCTGTCTTTTGTTGTTTACATGCTCTTCTGCCTGGACTTTTAGCAGTACAGGGACCCCTTTGGGGCTGGTAAATATTAGTTCAGCCTTTTTCTCCTCTAGTATTGATCATGACTTTAACATTCCTAAGAATATAGATGTTTCTAAATGATTTAAATTGGAAGGGGATTTTAACTATATAAAAGTATTTAATACAATGTACTAACTTTCGGCCCACACAAATCTCCATTGTGCCCTTATATTTCTCAATCTACACTCTGCTTTTTATGCTACTCCTTTTAGAAACTGAAAATTCTAGTTTTACTCAGTTTTTATGTTAATAAACATTTTGAATGTGTACCCCTGCATATGTGAACCATTAAATTATGACCTGTCAGTCATAGCTAAATAATCAACTTCAAAGAGTTGATATCCTTTGACCATTTATGTGACGTTTGCTATTGAATTCCTGTATGTGGCTGTAAGTTATGTGCATTTACTCTGTATTTATGTTAACTAGCTGAATTTTATTTGAATTGTTAAAATTCCAAAAATTAAAATATGCATATGAAAATCTGGTGTTCATTTTTTCAGTTTTTCTATAATGTATCCTAATACTCTGGTATGGTGAGAATGTAATCGTACTTTCTTAGGATTAATGTGTAGAACAAAAGTGCATGGCCATTTTTTTCAAGTTAAGTGTTAGGGTCCTACCTGCTAGACCTAGTGATAGATGCCTCTAGGAATTGAAAGGTCAAATAATCCCACTCCCTCATAGTTCAGGAAGAAATTTCTTTTCTTGCATATTTTCCACAGGTTGGTTGATCTGTGAATCCAGGACTTTTCATGTATCAAAATACCTAATTTGCAAAGAATATTTGAGAAATTGGAGCCTGATTAGGTTATTTGATTGATCCCTCCCTAGCTTGTAATTTTTTTAACAGGAGGAGCTTTTGTTTGTTTTAATTTCAGCCTTTGGGAAAGCTAAGAATATTAAAGGTAAAGAGCTGGAAACTTGTTATAATAACCAAATGAATCCACATATGATAGATTGAAATACAAGTGACACAGATATAAGTGTTATGTAGTGCCTACCCACTTTATATTTTGTCTGTTTTGTTTTTTTAGGTTTTCCCAAATTGTAGCAACCGTCAAACCACCTAGTTTTGTTAGTAAGGAGACCAGGACAAATTTGTCATGTTCCATTTGTCAGCATAATGCTGTAATTGGCCTCCTGACAGTACTCTTTCCACTGAAGACTGAAATGGTGGGTAGAGTGAAGATATTGGCAAAATAAGGGTATGAGTTAGCTCAAGTGTCCCAGGTGTAAATTGTGTGGATGTGTGTTCTTACCAAATATCAGGAGCTGTGATAGAAGAAGGAATCTGTGAGTTAATGATTTCTTAAGGTTCAAGTGTGACATCTGTACAACTGATACTCAGGCAAGCAGGCAAAGTATAGTTAAATAATTTCCTTTGTTAATTTTTTGCATTGCACAGACCAGCTGACTACCTTTATGTATGGAGTCAACTCAGTAAATTTGTAGAGTGCTATGTTTATACAGTGATTTCCCAACAGCCTGTATATTGGGTGAATAGACACATGATATTTAAAGGGTTGTTAGTTACAGCTGGTCTTTTTCAATTTGGATGTTCATGTTTACTCACTACACCAGGTTATTCATCAGCACTTGAGATGACCCTGAGATGATTTAAAAAAAAAAAACTAAAAGATAGATGGAGATGGGCTTAGAATGAAACATTGGGGAGTGATGAGAAATGGAGCTCAGTAAGTAAACTGGAACAACATGGCCTGTCTGTCTTTGAAACTGATCTTTATAGAGCTTAGATTACGTCCTGAGGCTACTGGAACAGCAGTGGATTTTTTTTTTCCCCAAAGCATCATAGAAAATCAGACTTAACAAATAGGTTCAGTTTGTCTTAGATGGGCACCCCTCAATTATACTACCTGTGAACCTCAGGGATGTCGTATTTTCTCTGAAGTGTCATGGTGATTAATTCTGTTAGAAAAATCTGGAAAGGCTGCCTGGAAAAAAATAGTATTTTTACCCAGACTTTGAAACAGGGATGGAAATATGGGCTAATACAGGGAGGGGTGTTCCTTGAAGTAAAGATCAAAGTTTTCTAATAGCCCATTAGGAAAAATAATCCATTTTCTTTATTCTTTCCTGGGAATTGATTCAAAAGTAACTCTTGACATTTTGAAAACTAGTGGTAGATCAGGATTCTAAACCTAGTCAAATTCAAAGGAGCTCATTACATCTAGCCCAACAAAATTTAGTGCTAGACCCTCGTTTTCTGTTATCCAGTTCCCTACTCTTAAAAGCACCTCATAGGGGCTTCCCTGATGGCGCAGTTGTGGAGAGTCCGCCTGCCAATACAGGGGACACG
>NW_006783832.1:0-708 GCF_000442215.2 Lipotes vexillifer
GGCTTAGTTGCTCCGCGGCATGTGGGATCTTCCTAGACCAGGGCTCGAACCCGTGTCCCCTGCCTTGGCAGGCGGATTCTTAACCGCTGCACCACCAGGCAAGCCCCCTATGCCTATTTTTAGATTGAGCTCTCTTCCAGGTAAAGCACTTTTACAAATTGTGTTTTTGTTTGCCAGCCTGTTTGGATTTTTGTGGATTTCTCTTCTCCATGTACTAAATTTTCATCAGGATAGTTGGAAAGGGATTTGGCATGGCCAGATTTAGTTCTAGTTGGGAATTTTGGTAGGGGTCAAGTTATTTTATATAGCAGAATGGAGTTCTCTTTTAAAAGTTTCTAAAACAATAGAACATGTACTGAAAACTATCTAAATTGATCTCAGTTTAATAAACAATTGAAAAATTGGGGGAGAAGTCATAGCTCCTTAAAAGGTTAAAGGCATAGTCTGAATTGTTTACCTACTGGAAAAAAATGTAAGCAGATTCTTCAAATTCTAATTGGTTTCATGTTTAGCCACTGTATCTTAATTTTCTTCAGATGTTGAATAAGAAATAGGCAGATGGTTGTGTTGAAGGACAGGCATTTTAACATTTGAGAGTTTCTAAATTTAAACATTAAATGTCTTGACCTGTGTGTAAATGCAATAACTTTGCTTTACTCTCCTGATTTTCCTTCTCCAGGCTGGTGTGAATTTGTCCCCCACGTGTAG
>NW_006783833.1:0-1484 GCF_000442215.2 Lipotes vexillifer
TATATATATATATATAGGTAAAGACTAAAAGACAATAAACCAAAATGTTAAAAATAATTACGTCTTAGTCGCAGATTTAACAACCATGTTTATTTTTCTTATTTCCCAAATTACTGTTTATATACCCAGGGGGAAAATTGTTTTTAAATTCTTTCAGAATTAGTACAGTGCAGTAGACTGACAACAGAGCTTTTTAATCAACAACGTTATTGCACACCAGGCAGCAGGCTGTCTGCTGTTCTGCTCAGGGCCTGGGCAGGTGTTGGTTGGTTACCAGTCTCAATCTGATCTGTCGTATTCATCAGATACTTCAGGCCTCCACCGTCATGGCCAGGAGAGCAGGGGTCCTCATTGACAGAGCCCTGGAGAAACCAGCCTTTATGTTACTATTTGAGGCGAGCTGTAAACCCATCGGTAATGTTGCCTCTGAATAATTGCAGTTGTGTGTTAGTAGCAGATTTCTGTTCAAAAGCTGGAGAGCACCAAAGGAGGGCAATTTTCTAGGCAATTAAAAAAAAACAGAACTCAGCCTCATGTAATTGAGAAAAAAAAGGAGCTAAATGTGAGCATGTCAACTGTACCTCGTTCAGTGCTTTTCCATTTCATTTTCATTTTCTGTTAAAGATTTGGAGAGTTCAGAAAAACATTAGTAGGAAGTTTCTGTTGATCTGAAATTTCATTTAGTAAATTTCCCATGCAGTCTTCTTACTGAACGAATGTTAAGAGACTTACGTCGATATCAAGGAAAACCTGAATTTTATTCGGTTTTGGTTTTAAGAATATAAAGATTTTAACTAAAACATCTTCAGTTCTTCACATTTAAACTAAGAAAGTTCATATATATATGTATTCAATATATATATCTATATATATATATCTATATATATAGATATATAGATATATAGATATGGCAGAGAACCAGTGGTACTTGATTTCCATGAGTTGTGCTCATAGACTGTCGCTTCTTAAGAGTGGAGCATTATTGCCAGTCGAAACAGAGGTGCAGGGCTGCCTTCATTCCTTCCAGGCTTTTATTCAGACATATTTAGTACATAGCACACACATATTTGAAATTTGGCTTTCTCCACTGCCTTCTCAAAAGTGCAGATTCAAGCATATTATTTGAAGTAATGTGTCAGTGTTTTGGTATACCTGTTTGTGCCCCCATTAGAAATTAGTTGCTAATGACTTCAGGGCTGTGTAGAGATGACAGAGCTGCTTAGCTATCACCAGATCTCTTGTTTGGCTCCAGACCCACCAGCAGTAATGAATGTTATTTCAACCTTACAGCTGTTAGTTTTCTTCAGTGAGCTAAGTAATTTAGTACTGCCCAATAGCAATTGTTACCTAAGTTGTTTAAAAAAAGAAAGAGAGGGGCTTCCCTGGTGGCGCAGTGGTTGAGAGTCCGCCTGCCCATGCACGAGACATGGGTTCGTGCCCCGGTCCGGGAAGATCCCACGTGCCGCGGAGCGGCTGGGCCCGTG
>NW_006783834.1:0-222 GCF_000442215.2 Lipotes vexillifer
CCTGGCCCTTGATAGCTCTGCTCCCTCCCTCCCACTGACTCTGACAGGATCTCTACACAGCAGTGTAGCCCACAGCCCGCAGGGCAGGGCATGTTTTCACCTCTCCATTCTCTGATAAAACTATAAAATTTCCTTTACTTCTGAACCAAACTCAGTCTAGATCTGTTGGCTCCAATGACACTGGGCAGGGGGACACTTGTTGGTGTCCACTCTGAAAGGATC
>NW_006783835.1:0-988 GCF_000442215.2 Lipotes vexillifer
TACTCTGGGATTCCCATGAATGTTTTAGAGGAAGGAAGAATCCATTACACCTGGGGTGTTGGGTCTCATGGAATGGATACCATGCAGTATGACTTCAAAGTTTTGCCTTTGCTTACCAAACCTCACCAATCCTATCAGCCCCTAGTGTCCAGCCTTATGTCTCACGCAGGTTTGGGTGTAGATGTGGTAAATCCAGGTTTCATCCCAAGCCCTGAATGAAGTAAGTAAGAATGTCTCTCTATTTCACTGTCATTTTGTTTTGTTTTTGAAATTTATTTTTATAATGGGATTTGGCTGATTTTCACTGCTGCGCTTATGTCACTCTACACACGCCTCATTCTCTTACGGAAACATATAAATACATAGGTTTTAAGATTCGTACCAGTCAGGTCTATTCCTATGCGTTGAATATGGGGTGTTGAGTCCATTTCGTGGAGCAAGGAGTTGATCTTGTCTAGTACGTATTTTGCTTCTGGAATGGTATATGTGCTGATTTCAATCTCTGGTTTTATGCAGCACCCCCACTCAGCTTTCCCCTTACGCAAGCATAAGTTTGTTTTCTAAATGAGAGACTCTCTTCTGTTTTGTAATTCCTTCCATGTTAGAAAAGTTTACAATCCGTGTATTAGTGATATCGTATGATGTTTCTTTTTCCGTGTGACCTATTTCACTTGGAATCATCGTACCTAAATCCACTCACTAAGATGTTACGGACCTGATGACCTTGATTTCATTGCTGACTGATATTCCATGGCACGTAAATGCCGCAATTTGGCGATCTATTTTTTCCTTTCGTGTGTATTTAACTTGTACCGTGGACGAGGTTCCTGTAAAGAAGGCAGCCCCAAACTTTGGGGTGGCACTGTCTTTTTGATTTCTGTTTCCCTAAGCCTAGTGCCGGAGGTTATGTACCTTGTTTTTTCGCTGTTTCAGGAAATACCATACGTTTCTCCAGGATGGCTGTTGGCAATTTACATCCCGCCCGTAA
>NW_006783836.1:0-70720 GCF_000442215.2 Lipotes vexillifer
AACAAGAGAGGCCGCGATAGTGAGAGGCCCGCGCACCGCGATGAAGACTGGCCCCCGCTTGCCGCCACTAGAGAAAGCCCTCGCACAGAAACGAAGACCCAGCAGAACCAAAAAAAAAAAAAAAGTTAATTAATTAATTAATTAAAAAATATATAGGTGTAATTACATGTTGTCTCGGAGCTGCTTCAAGATAATATGGAATGGGGTGAAACAGGTGGGGGTATAGATAAAACATGACAGCCATCTGTTGGTAAATATTAAAGCTGGATGAGTTCATGGGTATACAAGGAACACAGTATTTTGTATACTTTTGTATATGTTTAAAATTTGTGATAATTGTTTAAAAACAAGACGACACTGTTGAAGACAGTTTGGCAGTTTCTCAAAGGTTAAAAGTAGAGCTACCGTATGATCCAACAAGTCTGCTACTACCTACACTGCACATCTAAAAGAAGTGAAAGCAGGGATTTGAGCAAATATTTGTACACCAATGATCATGGCAGCATGATTCACAATTGCTACAAGGTGGAAACAACCCAAGTGTCAATCAACCGATGAATAACAAAATATGGTATATACACACAGTGGGATTTATTAAGCCAAAATAGGAATGGCATTTTGTGACATGCTATAACATGGATGAACCTTGAAAACACTAGGTTTAGTGAAATAAGCCAGACATAGAAGGATAAATATTGTCGATTCCACTTACACGAGGTACCTAGGATAGGCAAATTCATAGAGACAGAAAATAGAATAGAGGTTTCTAAGGGTCAGTGGGAGGGATAATAGGGTTGTTACTGTTTGATGGTTACAGAGTTTTTATTGAGGATGATGAAAAAGTTTTTGCTATAGACAGTGGTGATAGTTACACAACACTGTGACTGTATTTAATGTCACTGAACTGCATATTTATAAATGGTTAAAATAAATATGATTTATGTATATTTTACCACAATGAAAAAAAGCGGAACAACTGAGTTGAAATTTCAATTCTTCCTTGTCCGAGAATCAGTTTCATCGTCCGTAAAATTCGTAACTGTAGCTGTCTATCCTCTGAGCTTACTGCAGAGTAAGCACTCAGTAGGAGGTATCAGTACTACTTCCACTTCAACAACAAAGGACTGTTGTGAAGATTAACTAAGTCAATGGATATGAACGAACTTTCTAAATGGCAAACTGCTATTCAAATATTAACAAACATTAGGTGTTACTGTCTCCCAAGGCCATGGAACAGGTCAGAAGAAGGATAATTCTTGTGCACTGGTATGTCCTACATGGGCCAAGAGAATCTATGGGTTTCTGTACTATATCAGAAGGTATTAGGAAAAGAAAGCATACAACTTAGAGAACAATTGTCTTTTACCCTGATGCTTAAACATGCTCAGGCAACTGCTTAAAATAAGTGCTAAAGACATAATGGACATACCTTTCTTTCCTTTTAGGCTACTACTATTCTTACTAAAAGTTTACTTCGTTTTCAAAATATAGAACATGGAAGCTTATAGCACTTCTTAAGCATATCTAGAGCCTACTGCCAAATACTATAGTTCAATTAATATCTTTAATCTCATTTTGAAATAGCAATTACAAATGTGTATTTAAGGAAACAACTAGCTTCCCTTTTTGAACCCATGAAAGAAGGCCAGGACTCACCTTGGCATAAGATGATAACTACTGAACTACTATGAATTATTACAGTATCAGAAAGAAGGTCATTTTCAATTACGGGTTCCATTTACCTCTGGCTTATAACAGCGGCGAGTATATGTTAAGTCAATAATCAGCCCAAGTTCTTCGTTGTGTTCTTGGAGTTTGTTAAAAAAAGATCCAAGGGGAAGGAACATTATTCTGAAGCAAGATTCTTTTCAAAACTCTGTCAGAAAGAATAAAATAAGAAAGAACATGCATTTAAAATCCTTTATTATATTATCCATTTAATCAAACCCTGTGATGCTAACATATGAGATTCAACGTAAAGTTTCTTCCTCTGGAGTTTACAAGCGGTATTACGATCCTTTCTTCCAGAGAGATTAGATGCAAGAAAATAAGCTCACTTCTATATAGTTATTTCTGTTTGTTTATTTCATGTTGATCTCCTAACCTGACTGTAAACTCCCAGAAAGCAGGGACAACATCAATTTTGCCTACCGCTGTATCGCCAGCTCCAAGCAGTTTTTTGCATTCATGGTTCAAGTAACTGACTATTTCTTTATTTCTTGTATAGTCATCCCCAAACATTTACATACTGAGATACATATTACTTTCTTATAAATTACTTTCTTTATTTATACTTAGAGCATTCCATTGTTTTTTTAATTAAGTAGAAAAGTAGGTTGTATTTATCTATGAATTCCATTTCTGGATAGCAAAAGAGGTAGTAAAAAGTATTTGCTATAAAAAGGCAAAATGGAGTACGACGGGGTTGAGAGCCAGGGCTCTATATGGTGAATTCAGATTTCTCGAAGAATACGGTATTAACTTTTGCTTACCTTTTTTAAAGGAACTTTGAAAGCAATGAAATGAGTCCCAGGCATCCGCTGTTCAACTGGGAGATAGTCTTTCCACCTGTTAATATATTTTTTGTTAGGCAAATTTTATGTTAGGCTGTCTCCCTGCATAGGATGAATGCACTTTGAAAATGGAAATCATATCCCTCTATAGTAGGTCCCTCTTCTTTCTGCTTTGCATTTTGCTGCTCCACTTATTCAACCCCACCTAGTAATAGCCTATACTTCCCTTGTTCCTGTTCTCCCATCTTGAAAACAGATAAAAGGCAACAAAGCAATGCAAAGGTCTCAACAAATCAGGGATATCTAAAACCAGAGATGGCCAGAACTTCTGTATCCCTGATAGAACATAGCCCGCTGTTGACTACAAAGGTATCATATCATTAATACATGCGTGTAGACTGAAATAGTTTAAACTCAATTCTTCCACTTCATAATTTACTTTTAGTCCTTATACAAAACCTGATAATAAAATTCCTTAATGCTAGGAATCACAGTGAAAAATAAGATCTGAACTGACTTCTGTAAGATGAGTTAGAACTAAGGTTAATTCAGTGTATCTGAAGCATAGAATGTAAGGGCAATAGTGGCACAAGATGGGGCTAGAGAAGCAGAGAGGATTGTAGACCATGCAGAGTGTTAAAGGCCAACAGTTTGTTTTCTATTCTCAAAACAATGCTTTTGAGCGATGTCTATGAGCAATGTTCCAACTTGCTTTTAAGGTTTCTTGTGTGAAGAATGGATTGGAAGGAAAGAAGAAATATGGACACTTCTTAGGACCTAATTGCAACACACAGGCAATTTCAGTATTAGGATGTTGAGGAAGAGTTGACAGATTCGGAAGAAATTCAGGAGATAAAATGAAGTGGGGTTAATGGGGTATGAGATGGAGGAAAGGAAGGTCTTAGGAAATTAAAGGTTTACTGCCCACATGAGAAAAGTCTCACAATTAATCATTTGAACGTACAGAGGTAGATCTCTCAAATGACACTGGTTAGGAAGCAACAGTACATCCTTTATAATTCCTAGAGACAACACAAATCAACTGTTTCGATGGAAAATTTGGCAGTACTCGTGCGTTTTTTCACTCAAGCTTAGTTCCAGGTCCTCTTACTCACATTTTCTGTGCCAAAACAACACAGCTTGAGGAACTGAAGGGGATTCCATTTTGGTAATTAAGAAGTGTCCCCAACACTGACAGTCCCATCTTAAAAAGCACTCCCTCTGCATTTTACCTGAGGAGCAATGCCCAGAGCCTCTCTTTTAAAACGATGGGGGGAAATCAGAACATCACACACTGTCCCTTTCAGCTACTGTGAGTTGAGCCGCAAGACGACAGATACCCCCTAGCACAGCGCGGACGGGGCAGCCCGCTGGGGCAACAGTCACAGGAGACAGCACAGGAGACGAAGCCCAGGCCCAGGGGCTCTGAGCTCCACCGGCAACGCACAGGGCCCAAGGCGTATTACCTTTCCGGGATGTGCTTTCCGCCCTTCCTCCTGGCCAACGAACGTCCGGAAAAGCTGCGACGCTGACCCCCAGCGCCCACGGGCATGATGCCACTGGCTCACGTGACCCCCAAGATGCCGCCCACCCAACGCCAAGAGTGCCAAAGTCGCCAACCCGGCGCCCCCGGTGCCAGC
Source organism: Lipotes vexillifer (assembly GCF_000442215.2). Classification (NCBI taxonomy): domain Eukaryota; kingdom Metazoa; phylum Chordata; class Mammalia; order Artiodactyla; family Lipotidae; genus Lipotes; species Lipotes vexillifer. Next base: position 4,154 of record NW_006783836.1, read on the forward strand.
ACAAGGCCCCGAAACACAAGCGCCTAGGCACAAGCCCACGCAGCTCGCAGACCTCCTTCCACTGCGTGGACCTCCTTCTACTGCGCATTCGCCACCGCCGTCCAGATGACGTCCTCACGCCAAGACGCTTCATTAGTAAAGAGGAGTCTGATGCCTGCAATTCCCTCCTTAGCCAGAAGATGGTAGCAGAGGTCCATTAGTTCGTGTGTGTACCCTTCAGAATTCCAATCATATGGGACATGGAAAGTTGTCCCACTCTCCCAGTATCTTGTGTGGTTCTTTCAGATATTTCCCAAGTGCTGACATTCACAGTTGTTGTACCTTGTATGTAAATATTTCTACGTAATGGAGATCATGTATTTTACACAAGAGCAGCATACTATACATAGCCTGCAATCTGTCTTGGATAGTGATTTTCCCAGTTTTTGCGTACATCCATTCCATTCTCTTTAATAGCTGTGTCACGTTACATAATTTACATGGCCGGTCCAATATTGACGGACTTGTAGTTGTTTTCAATTTGGGGGTTTTTGTTTGTTTTTTGTTTTGGTCCTCTGTTACAGATAGGCTGCAATGTGAACCTCTTTATACATGTGTATAGGTATATATAAATTTCTAGACATAGAATTTCTGGAATGAAAGAGATGCAAACTTAAAATATTGAAAGATTTTCAATCACTCTAATCTGCCTAATCAACCTTCAAATATACTCTATCAACTTATACTCCACTGACAGTGAAACATTTATTGGGTTTCTATTATGTGCCTGGTACCATGCTGGAGGTTGACAGTATGGATTTACGTTTTAGAAAATACCAAAATATGCCTGAGAGAGATAAGAGTGGAGCTCAAGTATAACATTTCCTCACAGTATCAGGCATAGGGATCTGTACCTGTTAGAAACTCTACGAATCCTGCCACAAGTGGAAGAGCAAAGAACAGCACGTCCTACAGTAGGTCTGAAGGTACAATAGCATACTAAATTCCATTGTTATTTATAATACAAATTGAAGGAGAAAAACCATATGATCATCTCAGTAGATGCAGAGAAAGCTTTTGTCAAAATTCAACACCCATTTATGATAAAAACCCTGCAGAAAGTAGGCATAGAGTGAAATTTCCTCAACATAATAAAGGCCATATATGACAAACCCATAGCCAACATCATCTTCAATGGTAAAAAACTGAAAGTATTTCCACTAAGATCAGGAACAAGACAAGGTTGCCCACTCTCACCACTCTTATTCAACATAGTTTTGGAAGTTTTAGCCACAGCAATCAGAGAAGAAAAGGAAATAAAAGGAATACAAATTGGAAAAGAAGAAGTAAAGCTGTCACTGTTTGCAGATGACATGATACTATACATAGAGAATACTAAAGATGCTACCAGAAAACTACTAGAGCTAATCAATGAATCTGGTAAAGTAGCAGGCCACAAAATTCATGCACAGAAATCTCTGGCATTCCTATACACTAATGATGAAAAATCTGAAAGTGAAATCAAGAAAACACTCCCATTTACCATTGCAACAAAAAGAATAAAATATCTTGGAATAAACCTACCTAAGGAGACAAAAGACCTGTATGCAGAAAATTAAAAGACACTGATGAAAGAAATTAAAGATGTTACAAGTAGATGGAGAGATATACCATGTTCTTGGATTGGAAGAATCAACCTTGTGAAAATGACTCTACTACCCAAAGCAATCTACAGATTCAATGCAATCCCTATCAAACTACCACTGGCATTTTTCACAGAACTAGAACAAAAAATTTCACAATTTGTATGGAAACACAAAAGACCCTGAATAGCCAAAGCAATCCTGAGAACGAAAAACGGAGCTGGAGGAATCAGGCTCCCTGAGTTCAGACTGTACTACAAAGCTACAGTAATCAAGACAGTATGGTACTGGCACAAAAACAGAAATATAGATCAATGGAACAGGATAGAATGCCCAGAGATAAACTCATGCACATATGGTCACCTTATCTTTGATAAAGGAGGCAGGAAAGTACAGTGGAGAAAGGACAGGCTCTTCAATAAGTGGTGCTGGGAAAACTGGACAGGTACATGTAAAAGTATGAGATTAGATCACTCTCTAACACCATACACAAAATAAGCTCAAAATGGATTAAAGACCTAAATGTAAGGCCAGAAACTATAAAACTCTTAGAGGAAAACATAGGCAGAACACTCTATGACATAAATCACAGCAAGATCCTTTTTGACCCACCTCCTAGAGAAATGGAAATAAAAACAAAAATAAACTAATGGGACCTAATGAAACTTCAAAGCTTTTGCACAGCAAAGGAAACCATAAACAAGACCAAATGACAACCCTCAGAATGGGAGAAAATATTTGCATATGAAGCAACTGACAAAGGATTAATTTCCAAAATTTACAGGCAGCTCATGCAGCTCAATAACAAAAAAATAAACAACCCAATCCAAAAATGGGCAGAAGACCTAAATAGACATTTCTCCAAAGAAGATATACAGACTGCCAACAAACACATGAAAGAATGCTCAACATCATTAATCATTAGAGAAATGCAAATCAAAACTACAATGAGATATCATCTCACACCAGTCAGAATGGCCATCATCAAAAAATCTAGAAACAATAAATGCTGGAGAGGGTGTGGAGAAAAGGGAACACTCTTGCACTGCTGGTGGGAATGTGAATTGGTTCAGCCACTATGGAGAACAGTATGGAGGTTCCTTAAAAAACTACAAATAGAACTACCATATGACCCAGCAATCCCACTACTAGGTATATACCCTGAGGAAACCAGAATTCAGAAAGAGTCATGTACCAAAATGTTCATTGCAGCTCTATTTACAATAGCCCGGAGATGGAAACAACCTAAGTGCCCGTCGTCGGATGAATGGATAAAGAAGATGTGGCACATATATACAATGGAATATTACTCAGCCATAAAAAGAAACGAAATTGAGCTATTTGTAATGAGGTGGATAGATCTAGAGTCTGTCATACAGAGTGAAGTAAGTCAGAAAGAGAAAGACAAATACTGTATGCTAACACATATATATGGAATTTAAGGAAAAAACTGTCATGATGAACCTAGGGGTAAGACAGGAATAAAGACACAGACCTACTAGAGAACGAACTTGAGGATATGGGGAGGGGGAAGGGTGAGCTGTGACAAAGTGAGACAGAGGCATGGACATATATACATTACCAAACATAAGGTAGATATCTAGTGGGAAGCAGCCGTATAGCACAGGGATATCAGCTCGGTGCTTTGTGACCGCCTGGAGGGGTGGGATGGGAGGGAGACGCAAGAGGGAAGAGATATGGGAACATATGTATATGTATAACTGATTCACTTTGTTATAAAGCAGAAACTAACACACTTTTGTAAAGCAATTATACCCCAATAAAGATGTTTAAAAAAATTAATTACATGGGATTGAGTGAACTGATGAGGATGACTACAATTTTTGTGACTTTCTGTTTGAATTGAAAAAAAAAAATCCCACAAAGACTCAGAGGTAAAAAATATACAAATCAGTTTTCACTGCCAAGTAATGGAGCTGTTACAGTGGAAGATTCCTGGACTGAATGTCAATATTATGACATAGTGTGAGTGTGTTTCGTGTTTGGTAATTGCAGTCATTGTTGCTTCTGCTGTGGTCATCCATTTCCAATGCCTGGTGTCAGTTTATTTATCTCTTGTAAAAATATCTAAGGTGTGTGTGTGTGAAAAAAAAAACACACCTGGGGAAGTGTAAAACACACCGTAGAGACGGGCTCCATTTGAAATAGGTTAACTACATGAAAATAGAGGATACAATGGAGAAAACTTTAAATAAATTAAAATTAAAATTAAATAAATAGCATTAGATGATGAAAACTCTAATCCAGAAAGATACATGTATCACAATGTTCACAGCAGCACTATTTACAATAGCCAGGACATGGAAGCAACCTAAGTGTCCATCGACAGATGAATGGATAAAGAAGATGTGGCACATATATACAATGGAGTATTACTCAGCCATGAGAAAAAGAATGAAATAATGCCATCTGCAGCAACATGGATGGACCTGGAGATTATCATACTAAGTGAAGTAAGCCAGAGAATGACAAATATCATATGATATCACTTATATGTAAAATCTAAGAAAATGATACAAATGAACTTATTTACAAAAGAGAAGTAGACTCACAGACATAGAAAACAAACTTATGGCTACCAAGGGGGAAAGAGGGGAGGGAGGGATAAATTAGGAATTTGGGATTAACAGATACACATGACTAAATATAAAATAGATAAAACACAAGGACCTATTGTATAGCACAGGGAACGATATTCAATATGTTGTACCAACCTATAATGGAAAAGAATCTGATAAAGAACATGAATCACTTTGCTGTACACCTGAAACATAAATAAACTATATTTCAATTTTGAAATGTAAATGAATGGGGATATATTTATATGTATAGCTGATTCACTTTGTTTTAAAGCAGAAACAAACACACCATTGTAAAGCAATTATACTCCAATAAAGATGATAAAAAAAATCTGAATTGGACTACCAGAGCTCTAAAATTTCCAAAACTGAATGGAATGCCTATTTCAATTGATATTTGAGGCTTCCAAACATTACAAGGAGCCTAAAATTTCCTCTCTGCAAAATAAGATTCTAAGATTAACTGAGGCAAACAAAGAAAGATTAAAATGGCTTCCAAAGCCTCATGATCCTCTTCCTTGGCTTCCTTGTCTCAGGTTCCACCCTTGGTGTCATCTTGTCTGTCTCCCTCAGCTCCTCATACTCAGGTCCACCTCCAGTGCCATCTTTCTCCTTTCCTTCTATGCTGCCTACACTTCCTCTATACCCTCAGTTCCCCCATTCTAATTCTCTTGCCAAATGTCTGCTTTTCTCTGAACTTATAAGAATCTGTCCCTTTAAAATTAAGCCTCTGAGGATCCAGAAGCTAAGACCTTATTTTCTTATATTTCCTGAACTAAAGTTGAGCTGTGAGCCATAGTCAAAGATTTTTCCAAAGTAACATTTAGATTTATTTCTAATACAGAAGTTTCCTGCTAAAAAAATAAAATGTATGAAATTAATTTTCAGTCTTCAAACGTAAAATGATATATTAAAATCAGAAAAAAATGTTTAAACCTTTCCCTTTTTTGGAATTACAATTTATAGTTTTGTATTTATTGAATGAATTCATAGGCTCCTTTAGATTGTGAAATGTATGGAAATATATGTGCATTACTAAAGAAAGGACTAAATTTACTCTTTCTCCACATCATGCTCTTCTTTTAATTCAATACAGAGCTAGAATAAGATAGAGCCAATTTCCTTGTTTATATGTGTGACAAGTGCTAAAAGTAGCACAAGATTAACAACTTGTTGAAGTATAGATCTTAAAAGACTTTTTTCTGTCTCTAAATCAAAATTAATTTCATCCTTTATTTGAAATGAAGCCTTCTTTAGAATTCAGTAATAACCAAGTATCTTTTATTTCTCTGTATTTAAGATGAAAAGAGAGCAACTTTTTAAAAACAAATTTTATTTGTAGGAAAGTTTACAAAGATTATATATTTGATTAGGAATATGAAATTATTTTAATTGGAACTTAGTGACTTCAGTTAATCACTCCAGTGTGTGATTTGGTAAAAATAAAAAAAAATTCTTTTCAAAATAAATAGTTATTCTTGAAATAAAAGTATAAAATAAATAACAGAGGTAAAATTTATTTATTTCTATTTTTTCTAATAGCATTTATTTTTTTATTTCAAGTGAACACAAAGCTTCACTGTTTTACCTAACTTCAGAATCATGTACTTCATATATATCTAACTCCAAACAATATAAACATCTGAGACACCAAAAGCAAAAAAAAACAAGAAACAAAAAACAAAAAACAGTAACCAAATATCCTCACAGATTTTCTGCAGAATTCAATATAGTCATTTAGACTTATGAGCCTGGTTTACCTGACTCATATCAGTTAGTTCATATGCATGTTAGTGAAGGCCAGGCCCAATATTGGATGAATTACAACTGGGAGACCAGCCTGATAATATATGATCAGGCTTAAGCAATTGCTAGGTGACATTGTTGAGCAATTCTTAGGGCTTTTCCAAAGCCTGTTGATTTGAACAAAATTCAGTCTTGCACACAAAAATCTGCTGAATCTGTTCATGACTATTATAATCAATTTCAGATTATTTTAAAATTAAATTTTGATCTTCAGATGTTGATTCCACCTGAGTAACTTTTAACTCTGTTAATGGACAGGGCCTTTCCCTTCTAGTAAAAAGGGCCAGGATGAAATGGGAAACTAGGTACACTCCAGATTTAATCTGGCAAACCAGCTCTCTCACACTCTATGTAAGTTATCTAAAATGAAGACCACTAAAATTCTTAATCTTCAATTCCAGCAAATTGATGTCCCTAAACAAAACCAAACCCTTCCTAATTTCTGCTTTTATTGCAAAGATCCAAGACATTGGAAAAGAGAGTGTTAAAAATTTAAGTCCTTCAGGTTCTTTCAGCTCTCTAATCAGCCTTTCCAGTGTCTCCCAATTTTAATTACTGGGCTCTGAGGAACTACAGGGGCTCTTCCCAATTTCCACTCTTAATCAGCTTGGAGAAACATTTCTCCAGATTGGAAATAAATCCCTTCCAATCTTAACTGATTTTGGAGCTGCACTGTTCTTTCTCAACCCCACCACTATAAAGTGGTTCCTGACTTGGAATATAAAACAGTTTAAATAGTGGGGATCTCAAATTAACCTCAAGTGGTTTCTGTCTCTGAACCCATTCCCTTTTGTTTAGACCCTTTGAGAGAGATCACCATTTTCTCCTTAGTTCCTCTACCCTTATCCATTTATTACACTGAGATGTCTTAGAGAGATATCATGCCAGAGTTTCTTTCTCTCAAAAGGGAGAACTAATTCTTAAAATGGACAGTAGTCATCAAATAAACCAACCAAGTGAATTAACCTTTGACAACTTTTATTTGCTCCATTTCTGATGGTACTAGAGCGGATTCTGGAAATATTGATCAGTTGTCCCTATTGAATCAGCTACCACTTTCCTTATGGGCAAAATCTCCAAATGATGTTGGCAAAACTCCTAGCACATCTCCAATCAAGATTCACATAGATACCTTGAGGGTCTGAAACCTCTTCCCAGAATTAATCAATATTCTATAAGTAAAGAAGCCCTTCAAGGCATTCAGCCCATAATAGAATAAGATTCAAAGCCTCATTATCCCTTGTACTAGTCTCTGTAATACTCCCATTTTACTGGTGAGAAAATCTAGGGACTGAAGGTAGAGGTTTGCCTAGGACCTCTGAGCAATAAGCACCATTGTTATCCCTCAGCACCCTGTTGTTTCTAACTCTCAATCATTACTAACATCTTTTCCCACCAGAAGTAAATTCTTTACTGTAATTGATTTATGCAGTGCATTCTTTAGTATTCCAGTTGATGAAGCTAGACAATCAATATTTTTGCCTTCACTTGGAAAAAAAAAGACAATTCACCTGTACAGTAATGTCTCAGGGTTACTGAGTCCTTCCTATTTCTCACAAATCCTGTAGCTGATCTGGATGATATAAAGTTCTAGGGGTTCTACTTTGTTGTAATATGTAGATGATTTGCTTCTTGCTCTTCTTCTCAAGCTTTCTCACAGGAAGGCAGCATCCATTTACTAAACCTTTTATCCTTACAAGGACATAAGGTTGCCAAAGAAAAATTGCAGTTTGCCCAAACCCAGGTTTAATATTTAGGGTATTTGATATTATAACAAGGGCAACGCCTAGATCGAGATAGATTTTTATGGTGCCCTAACTTTCCCAAACTGTGAGGCCAACTGTGAGGTTTTTTTCAATCTAGTTGGTTGTGGCCAAAATTGGATTCCAAATTTCTCTCTGATAGCTAGACTTCTGTATGCTTTAATCAACATTGACAACATGGACCTAACTTTATGGGAGGAAGCAGACAGTATAAGCCTTCAGGGTTTTAAAGGGGAGTCTGATTAACCCAGCTTCCCTTGACATCCCAATTATCAGATCCTCTTTTTCTTTTGTATATGTAAAAAGGAAGGGAATGCCTTTGGGATACTCACCCCAAAACACAGGGACTACCGTCAGGTATAATAATACGGTATTATAGCCAGCAATTGGATCCTATCACAGAGGGATACCCTCTTTGCCTTAGATCCATTATAACCACTGTCCTTTTGGTTAAGGCCAGTGAGAAACTCATGCAGGATTATCTTAACCATTTTTATTCCTCATACAGTAGAAGTGCTCCTGAATTCTTATCACATTTAACATATCTCAGTCAGCCACTTCACTTCCTGTCAAGTTCTTTTATTAACTGCTCCTCACATAACTCATGTTGAAATAACCTTAACCAGGCTACACTTCTCCCCTCCATCTGCTTCTCTCTTACAACTGCTTAACACAAATCATCTCCTGACTCCTCATGTTGATCTGCAGGAAATTCCTTTGGATAATGCTGATCTCTCATGGTTCCCTGATGGTTCTTATTTAAAAAGTGATGACTTCCAGATCAGTGAACAAATGGAGATTTGGGCAGAGTTTTGGGCCTGGAGAGGGCATGGACGCTCCATTCCTCTCCCTGATACCTTGCCCTATGCATCTCTTCCACTGGATGTTCATCTGTATCCTTTATCCTAGCCTGTAATAAACTGCTAAACTAAAAAGAAGACAACAATAATAATAACAACAGAAACTTTCTGCATGATAAAAAGCCATCTCTTGGCCAGCAACAGCACAAGTATTCTACCCCTGGGAAGACTGTTTTGCATTTGCAGCAAGAGGGCATTGAGAATGGAAACAGGCAGGTTTCACCTACTGATCCCACCTATGTTCTGACCTCTGCCAACAGTGACAGACTCTGAAGCCAGGACCTTACACTCCTTCCCATGGCCATTTGGAATGTCTTGGAGACCTTCAAGCTGGGAGAGGAGTAAGACGTGGAGATCACCTTCTTCCCCACAAATACATCTACATGTGGAACAACTCCCACAGAACACCTACAGAATTGACCTCAGACTTCCAAAAAGGCAAGAAAATCCCCACATAACTGGTTAAGGCACAAAAAAAAAAAAGAGGGAGAGACAAAGGAATCTGGATGGGACCTGCCCCTCTGGGAGGGAGCTGTGAAGGAGGAAGTTTCCACATACTAGGAAGCCCCCTCACTGGTGGGGACTGGGTGGGGGAGATTCAGAGCCTTAGAGAAGGCAGCAACAAGGGTGTGGAGGGCAGAGCAGAGAGACTCCCACAAGGAGGATCAGTGCCAACCAGCACTCACCAACCTGAGATGCTTGTCTGCTTGCCTGCTAGGGCTGGTAGGGGCTGGGTGCTGAGGCTTGGGTTTTGGAGGTCAGACCCCAGGGAGAGGACTGGGGTTGGCTGCATGAAGACAGCCTGGAGGGTGTTAGTGTGACACACTAGCCAGGAAGGAGTCTGGGAAAAGCGTGGGCCTGTTGGAGTGGCAGGAAACCTTTGTTGTGGGGTGCTCCAGGGGCAGAAACACCTAGAACTAGTGTGAGCAGTGACTGTTATCTCAGACCCCAGAGAGTGTCACTGCTGCCACCAAGAGTCCTATGTTCAAGGCAGGTCACTGTCCACAACTTCCTGGTAGCCTGTGCAGCCTTCCACTCCTGAGGGTCCCACAGTCTGAGGCCAACTTTCCCAGTATAATGCATGGTATGCCTCAGGCTGTTGCAACTTCACACCAGCCTCAGCCACTGCAGGCATTCCCCACACATCCCAATTGTGACTGCCATATCCCTTCCTCCCCCAGCCTGAGTAAGCAAATGAGCCCTAATCAGCCATTGCTTTTGCCCCCTCTTGCCTGGGTCAGGACCAGATGCCTGAGGGGAGCCCACATGCAGAGGTGAGGCCAGAACCAAAGCTGAACCCCAGGGGCTGTGAGACCAAAGAAGAGAGAGGGAAATCTCTCCATGCAGCTGCAGGAGCAGCAGATTAAATACCCACAATCGGCTTGGTAAACCCTGTGTCTGTGGAATACCTGAATAGACTATGAGTGTTCCCACAATTGAGGCTGTGGACTTTGGGGAAAACTGTGGACTTTGGGAGCAAGTACATGAGGGAGTAAGGCCAGATGAGAGTCTGAGCTGGCCCCACAGTGTCCACAGCAGATCCAGAGACTGATCTAGAAGTACTGGAGGACTTCCTGGGTATGCAGAGATTGGCTGTGGCTCAATGTGGGGGCAAGGGCACTGATAGCTAAGGCCACAGGAAAATGTTACTACTTCTTTTTTTTTTGTTTTGTTTTGTTCTGTTGTTCTTTCTTTAATTATTCTTTTAATTTTAATTTTTTATTTACTTCTTTTATTTTTTATGCTTTTATTTTAATATCTTTTAATTTTATTTATTATTTTTTCCTGTTTGTACTGTACTTTTCTGTTATATTGTGTTTTTTCCTTGTGTTTGTTTTTTTCTTTTGTTTTGCTTTGTTTTCATTTTATTTTTAACTTTATTTTATATTTTTCTATTTTTACTTTACTACTTTGTTGTTTTGTGTACTTTCCTTTTGGTTTTCATCTTTCTTTTGTCTTTAAATGTTTTTGATCATTTTTGTGCGTTTGTTTTATGCTTTCATTGCCTTTCTTTAGTCTGCTTTCTGCATTTGATTTGTTTCTGATTTTATGTTTTTGTTAGTTTAGTTTTTAGTGGTTGTTTTCTTTTTGGGTTTTCAAAATTGGTTTGGTTGCTCTCATCTTTGTTTTCTCTTTTTGTGAGTGTGTGTGTGTTAGTTTCTTTGTGTGATTTTGCCTGTTTAGTTTTGCTTTTACCAGTTGTCTTGAGGTTTTGTCTGTTTGTGTGTTTTGTTTGTTTCTTTGTTTTTCTTTTTCCTTTCCTTCTGCACCGTACAGCTTGCTAAGTCTTAGTGCTCCTGCAGGGGGTCAGGCCTGAGCCTCTGAGGTGGGAGAGCCAAGTCCAGGACATTGGACCATGAGAGAACTCCTGGTCCCATGGAATATTAATTGGTGAGACCTCTCCCAGGGGTCTCCATCTCAACACTAAGACCTGGCTCCACCCAGCAGACATCAAGCTCCAGTGCTGGAAGCCCTATGCCAAACAACTAGCAAGACAGGAACACAACCCCATCCATTAGCAGACAGGCTGCCTAAAGTCCTACTAAGCTCACAAACACCCCCAAACCACACCACAGGACACGGTCCTGCCCATTAGAGGGACAAGATTCAGCTCCACCCCCCAGAAGGTAACCACAAGTACCCCCCACCAGGAAGCCTACATAAGCCACTGGACCAACCTCACCCACTGGGGACAGACAACAGAAATAAGAGGAATGACAACACTGCAGCCTGTGAAAAGGAGATCACAAACACAGTAAGTTAAACAAAATGAGAAGACGTAGCAGATGAAAAATGTAGCAGATGAAGGAACAAGGTAAAATCTCACAAGACCAAACAAATGAAGAGGAGATAGGCAGTATACCTGAAAAACAATTCAGAGTAATGACAGAAAAGATGATCCAAAATCTCGGAAATAGAATGGAGAAAATACAAGAAACCTTTAAAAAGGACCTAGAAGAACTAAAGAGCACACAAACAGTGATAAACAAGATAATAGTCGGAGGGGAAGATGGAGGAAGAGTAAGAGGTGGAGATCACCTACCTCCCCACAAATACACCAGAAACACATCTACACATGGAACAACTCCTACAGAACACCTACTGAACGCTGGCAGAAGACCTAAGACCTCCCAAAAGGCAAGAAACTCCCCACATACTTGGGTAAGGCAAAAGAAAAAAGAAAAAACAGAGACAAAAGAATAGGGACGGGACCTGCACCAGTGGGAGGGAGCGTGAAGGAGGAAATGTTTCCGCACACTAGGAAGCCACTTCGCTGGCAGAGACTGTGGGTGGTGGAGGGGGAAAGCTTCGGAGCCGCAGAGGAGAACACAGCAACAGGGGTGCGGAGGGCAAAGCGGGGAGATTCCCGCACAGAGGATCGGTGCCGACCATCACTCACCAGCCCGGAGGCTTGTCTGCTCACCCGCCAGGGCAGGCGGGGCTGCGAGCTGAGGCTCAGGCTTCGGTGGGAGCGCACAGAGAAGACTGGGGTTGGCTGCATGAACACAGCCTGAAGGGGTTAGTGCACCACGGCTAGCCGGGAGGGAGTCCGGGAAAAGGTTTGGAGCTGCCAAAGAGGCAAGAGACTTTTTCTTCCCTCTTTGTTTCCTAGTGCGCAAGGAGAGGGGATTAAGAGCGCTGCTTAAAGGAGCTCCAGAGAAGGGCGTGAGCCTCAGCTAAAAGCGCTGAACCCAGAGATGGGCATGAGACACTAAGGCTGCTGCTGCTGCCACCAAGAATCCTGTGTGTGAGCACAGGTCACTATCCACACCTCCCTTCCGGGGACACTGTGCAGCCCGCCAATGCCAGGGTCCCGGGATCCAAGGACAACTTCTCTGGGAGAACACACGGCAGGGCTCAGGCTGGTGCAATGGCACGCCGGCCTCTGCCACCACAGGCTCACCCGGCACTCCATGCCCCTCGCTCCCCCCAACCTGAGTGAGCCAGAGTCCCTGAAGCAGCTGCTCCTTCAACCCTGTCCTGTCTGAGAAAAGAACAGAAGCCCTCTGGCAACCTACACACAGAGGCGGGGCCAAATCCAAAGCTGAGACCCTGGGAGCTGTGAGAACAAAGAAGAGAAAGGGAAATCTCTCCCAGAAGCCTCAGAAGAAGCAGATTAAAGCTCCACAATCAATTTGATGTACGCTGCATCTGTGGAATACATGAATAGACAACGAATCATCACAAATTAAGGAGGTGGACTTTGAGAGCAAGATTTATGATTTTTTCCCCTTTTGCTTTTTTTGTAAGTGTGTATGTGTATGCTTCTGTGTGAGATTTTGTCTGTATAGCTTTGCTTCCACCATTTGTCCAAGGGTTCTATCCATCAGTTTTTTTTTTTATAAATTTTTTCTTAATAATTACTTTTTATTTTAATAACTTTATTTTATTTTACTTTATCTTCATTCATTATCTCCTTCCTTCCCTCTTTTAGACAATGAATCATCACAAATTGAGGAGGTGGACTTTGAGAGCAAGATTTATTATTTTTTCCAATTTTCCTCTTTTTGAGAGTGTGTATGTGCATGCTTCTATGTGAGATTTTGTCTGTATAGCTTTGCTTCCAGCATTTGTCCTAGGGCTCTATCCATCTGTTCCTTTATGTTTGTTTTTCTCTTAATAATTACTATTTTTATTTTAATAACTTTATTATATTTTATCTTATTTTATTTTACTTTATGTTCTTTCTTGAACAAGCAATGATGAACAACACAATAAATGAAATTAAAAATATTCTAGATGGGATCAATAGCAGAATAACAGGCAGAAGAACGGATAAGTGACCTGGAAGATAAAATAGTGGAAATAACTACTTCAGAGCAGAATAAAGAAAAAAGAATGAAAAGAACTGAGGACAGTCTCAGAGACCTCTGGGACAACATGAAACGCACCAACATTCAAATTATAGGGGTTCCAGAAGAAGAAGGGAAAAAGAAAGGGACTGAGAAAATATTTGAAGAGATTATAGTTGAAAACTTCCCTAATATGGGAACGGAAATAGTTAATCAAGTCCAGGAAGCACAGAGAGTCCCATACAGGATAAATTCAAGGAGAAATACGCCAAGACACATATTAATCAAACTGTCAAAAATTAAATACAAAGAAAACATATTAAAAGCAGCAAGGAAAAAACAACAAATAACACACAAGGGATCCCCATAAGGTTAACAGCTGATTTCTAAGCAGAAACGCTGAAAGCCAGAAGGGACTGGCAGGACATGTTTAAAGTGATGAAGGAGAAAAACCTTCAACCAAGATTACTCTACCCAGCAAGGATCTCATTCAGATTTGATGGAGAAATTGAAACGTTTACAGACAAGCAAAAGCTGAGAGAGTTCAGCACCACCAAACCAGCTTTACAACAACTGTTAAAGGAACTACTCTAGGCAGGAAACACAAGAGAAGGAAAAGACCTACAATAACGAACCCAAAACAATTAGAAAACGGGAATAGGAACATGCATATTGATAATTACCTTAAATATAAATGGATTAAATGCTCCCACCAAAAGACACAGATTGGCTGAATGGATACAAAAACAACACCCATATATATGTGGTCTACAAGAGACCCACTTCAGACCTACAGACACATACAGACTGAAAGTAAGGGGATGGAAAAATATATTTCATGCAAATGGAAAGCAAAAGAAAGCTGGAGTAGCAATTCTCATATCAGACAAAATAGACTTTAAAGCAAAGACTATTACAAGAGACAAAGAAGGACACTGCATAATGATCAAGGGATCAATCCAAGAAGAATATATAACAATTGTAAATATTTATGCACCCAAAATAGGAGCACCTCAATACATAAAGCAAATACACACAGCCATAAAAGGGGAAATCGAGAGTAACATATTCATAGTAGGAGACTTTAACACCTCAATTTCACCAATGAACAGATCATCCAAAATGAAAATAAATAAGGAAACACAAGCTTTAAATGATACATTAAGCAAGATGGACTTAATTGATATTTATAGGACACTCCATCCAAAAACAAGAGAATACACATTTTTCTCAAGTGCTCATGGAACATTCTCCAGGATAGATCATATCTTGGGTCACAAATCAAGCCTTGGTAAATTTAAGAAAACTGAAATTGTATCAAGTATCTTTTCTGACCACAACACTATGAGACTAGATATCAATTACAGGAAAAGATCTGTAAAAAATACAAACACATGGAGGCTAAACAATACACTATTGAATAACGAAGTGATCACTGAAGAAATCAAAGAGGAAATTAAAAAATACCTAGAAACAAATGACAATGAAGACACGATGACCCAAAATCTTTGGGTTGCAGCAAAAGCAGTTCTAAGATGGAAGTTTATAGCAACACAATCCTACCCTAAGAAACAGCAAACATCTCGAATAAACAACCTAACCTTGCGCTTAAAGCAGTTAGAGAAAGAAGGACATAAACCCCCCAAAGTTAGCAGAAGGAAAGAAATCATAAAGATCATATCAGAAATAAATGAAAAAGAAATGAAGGAAACGATAGCAAGGATCAATAAAACCAAAAGCTGGTTCTTTGAGAAGATAAACAAAATTAATAAACCATTAGCCAGACTCATCAAGAAAAAAGGGAGAAGACGCAAATCAACAGAATTAGAAATGAAAAAGGAAAAGTAACAACTGAAACTGCAGAAATACAAAGGATCATTAGAGTTTACTACAAGCAACTGTATGCCAATAAAATGGGCAACCTGGAAGAAATGGACAAATTCTTAGAAATGCACAACCTGCCAAGACTGAAGCAGGAAGAAATAGAAAATATGAACAGACCAATCAAAAGCACCGAAATTGAAACTGTGATTAAAAATCTTCCAACAAACAAAAGCCCAGGGCCAGATGGCTTCACAGGCGAATTCTATCAAACATTTGGAGAAGAGCTAACACCTATCCTCCTCAAACTCTTCCAAAATATAGCAGAGGGAGGAACACTCCCAAACTCATTCTACGAGGCCACCATCACCCTGATACCAAAACCAGACAAGGATGTCCCAAAGAAAGAAAACTACAGGCCAATATCACTGATGAACATAGATGCAAAAATCCTCAACAAAATATTAGCAAACAGAATCCAACAGCACATTAAATGGACCATATACCATGATCAAGTGGGGTTTATTCCAGGAATGCAAGGATGCTTCAATATATGTAAATTAATCAATGTGATAAACCATATTAACAAATTGAAAGACAAAAACCATATGATCATCTCAATAGATGCAGAGAAAGCTTTTGACAAAATTCAACACCCATTTATAATAAAAACCCTGCAGAAAATAGGCATAGAGGGAACTTTCCTCAACATAATAAAGGCCATATATGACAAACCCACAGCGAACATCGTACTCAATGGTGAAAAACTGAAAGCATTTCCACTAAGATCAGGAACAAACCAGGTTGCCCACTCTCACCACTCTTATTCAACATAGTTTTGGAAGTTTTAGCTACAGCAATCAGAGAAGAAAAGGTAATAAAAGGAATCCAAATCAGAAAAAAAGTAAAGCTGTCACTGTTTGCAGATGACATGATACTATACATAGAGAATACTAAAGATGCTACCAGAAAACTACTAGAGCTAATCAATGAATTTGGTAAAGTAGCAGGATACAAAATTAATGCACAGAAATCTCTGGCATTCCTATACACTAATGATGAAAAATCTGAAAGTGAAATCAAGAAAACACTCCCATTTACCATTGCAACAAAAAGAATAAAATATCTAGGAATAAACCTACCTAAGGAGACAAAAGACCTGTATGCAGAAAATTATAAGACACTGATGAAAGAAATTAAAGATGATACAAACAGATGGAGAGATATACCATGTTCTTGGATTGGAAGAATCAACATTGTGAAAATGACTCTACTTCCCAAAGCAATCTATAGATTCAATGCAATCCCTATCAAACTACCACTGGCATTTTTCACAGAACTAGAACAAAAAATTTCACAATTTGTATGGAAACACAAAAGACCCCGAATAGCCAAAGCAATCTTGAGAACAAAAAATGGAGCTGGAGGAATCAGGCTGCCTGACTTCAGACTATACTACAAAGCTACAGTAATCAAGACAGTATGGTACTGGCACAAAAACAGAAAGATAGATCAATGGAATAGGATAGAAAGCCCAGAGATAAACCCATGCACATATGGTCACCTTATCTTTGATAAAGGTGGCAGGAATATACAGTGGAGAAAGGACAGCCTCTTCAATAAGTGGTGCTGGGAAAATTGGATAGGTACATGTAAAAGTATGAGATTAGATCACTCCCTAACACCATACACAAAAATAAGCTCAAAATGGATTAAAGACCTAAATGTAAGGCCAGAAACTATCAAACTCTTAGAGGAAAACATAGGCAGAACACTCTATGACATAAATCACAGCAAGATCCTTCTTGACCCATCTCCTAGAGTAATGGAGATAAAAACAAAAATAAACAAATGGGACCTAATGAAACTTCAAAGCTTTTGCACAGCAAAGGAAACCATAAACAAGACCAAAAGACAGCCCTCAGAATGGGAGAAAATATTTGCAAATGAATCAACTGACAAAGGATTAATCTCTAAAATTTACAGGCAGCTCATGCAGCTCAATAACAAAAAAATAAACAACCCAATCCAAAAATGGGCAGAAGACCTAAATAGACATTTCTCCAAAGAAGATATACAGACTGCCAACAAACACATGAAAGAATGCTCAACATCATTAATCATTAGAGAAATGCAAATCAAAACTACAATGAGATATCATCTCACACCAGTCAGAATGGCCATCATCAAAAAATCTAGAAACAATAAATGCTGGAGAGGGTGTGGAGAAAAGGGAACACTCTTGCACTGCTGGTGGGAATGTGAATTGGTTCAGCCACTATGGAGAACAGTATGGAGGTTCCTTAAAAAACTACAAATAGAACTACCATATGACCCAGCAATCCCACTACTAGGTATATACCCTGAGGAAACCAGAATTCAGAAAGAGTCATGTACCAAAATGTTCATTGCAGCTCTATTTACAATAGCCCGGAGATGGAAACAACCTAAGTGCCCGTCGTCGGATGAATGGATAAAGAAGATGTGGCACATATATACAATGGAATATTACTCAGCCATAAAAAGAAACGAAATTGAGCTATTTGTAATGAGGTGGATAGATCTAGAGTCTGGAAACTGAGTTATTTGTAGTGAGTGGATGGACCTAGAGACTGTCATACAGAGTGAATAAGTCAGAAAGAGAGAGACAAATGCTGTATGCTAACACATATATATGGAATTTAAGGAAAAAAAGTCATGAAAAACCTAGGGGTAAGACAGTAATAAGGACACAGACCTACTAGAGAATGGACTTGCGGTTATGGGGAAAGGGAAGTGTGAGCTGTGACAAAGCGAGAGGTCATGAAAAACCTAGGGGTAAGACAGTAATAAGGACACAGACCTACTAGAGAATGGACTTGCGGTTATGGGGAAAGGGAAGTGTGAGCTGTGACAAAGCGAGAGAGAGGCATGGACATATATACACTACCAAACGTAAGGTAGACATCTAGTGGGAAGCAGCCGCATAGCACAGGGAGATCAACTCGGTGCTTTGTGATCGCCTGGAGGGCTGGGATAGGGAGATTGGGAGGGAGGGAGTCGCAAGAGGGAAGAGATGTGGGCACATATGTATATGTATTACTGATTCACTTTGTTTTAAAGCAGAAACTAACACACCATTGTAAAGCAACTATACTCCAATAAAGATGTTTAAAAAAAAAGAAATGATGCTAATCACTAGCCCCCATAAATCCCATATCTCAGTTAACCTTTCATGTGTATTCATATTGGTATATAATAAATACATATATGCTCTTTCCATACAGTATACATAGTACTATCTGTAGTATATAAATACAGAATAAAGACGAAATTATATTATAAATGTTTTATAATCTATTTTTTACTTAATAACACATCATGACTATTGTCCCATGTGACCAAGTTTTAAACTTTGAATACTCATAGCACTTGTTTTGCTTTGAATTACTCTCTTGCTCTTTGCTACAGGTGTGTGATACTTTCCAAGTAGTATAAATAGTGATTTAAGGGGAAAAAAGTGTGCTTTAATAGCAAGATTTGGGTTGTGACTTCCATAGCCCCTGATAGAGTGATAGGTACATTAAAAGCTACTTAATAAGTGATTATAAAATTAAATTAGTGAGTGGTTCAGTATATAGCTGACCACTATTTCATATTTGATTACTTTATATTTCATATTTAAGTATTAAGGTTTGGATATTTTACAAAGTCATCAAAAAGTCATATGGGCTATGTAAAACAAAAAATCTAATTTGCTATAAACTCTATTCCCATTTGTATTCAAATTTTTATATACAAAAGTTAGTTCTAATGACTGCAACATTTACTATATTTAACATTAATGGGAGCATCAATTATGTAAAATGCTTAGTCTGGTATAATTTTCAAAATCTGAAAATCTCTTGATGTTTTAAGGAGTTCCAATAAATAAAAATCAGGCTCACAAAGAATCAAATGGTCCAAAATACCAACACAATGCCAATGTGTTGGCAATTAATATTTTTCAGCAAGCTATTTTCTGTAACAATATATTCTTCTTATTTTTTGACAAGGAGAAAGATTAGGAGAGAGACAAGTAGAGCGAACCTAGACCTGAGCTATCTCATAGACTTAATACTCTGGAACTCAAAATCTCATATATCCCACTAGAAACATTAAAACTTCTAAACCAGACAAACTTCTAACCCCAAAGTTAGCAGCTGCAAGACCATTTCCCTCTAGTGATTTAGCATGTATATAGGGAAAGATTTCTACTTACAGCAGCACCTGCCTATGAGATATAAAAACTGAATGCGAATCTCTGGTACAACAGTCTAACCAGCTAAATCTATTAAAAAGCCATGTACTTTGAGTGACTAATGTACATCATATCCTCAGTGAACTAACCAAAGACTCTTTCCTGACAGATGAACAGTGGAAATTGTTTCAGCCAATCTTGCAAAGACCTATGGATTCCTGCCTTCCTCTCCAGAGTGCTGGTTTTCAAAGTTCAGTCAGCATAACACAACAGAAGAATTTTCTTGCCTGTAAAAGCCCTTAGCTTTTTCTCCTTGCAAAATACTGAATGAATTTCTTTATGGCTATGAGTTGTCTTGATTGGCAAGATAATTAACTTAGTTATGGATTTTGTTTTTTGGAGTTGGTTTTAATTTTGTTGGCCTTTGACACCTGCTTTATTCCCAATAAACATCATAATATTTAGGCACCCTACTTCTATAAGCTAGAACCACTTTAAAAATTCCAAATGTTTTGATATTTTCAACCCTGATTAATGATACTAACAACTTTAAATATGTTTAGCACTTACTATGTGTAATATTCCACGTTAGAGCTGTGTTATATACATTTATTCATTTCATTATTATAAAATATTTATGAAGTCACTGGAATAAATGATTGCCTGATTGTTTGGGGGTGCTGCGTCCCACTCCATGTCTAAGTTGAGAGAATGCTTTTTCCTGAGATTTGTTATGAAAGTCCCGACTTTTCCTCCCAATATAGAAACCAAAAAGGGGAGGTTACCTCCCTTCCTCCCATGTAGCCAGAGCATGGATACTTTCTGAGACATACCTCTGTATGGAACTTTTAATCTTCAGAGGAACAAAAACAAACTTATTGACAAGTTAGATTCCTGGTGGCTGAGCCCTGAGATTACTGCAATGTGTAGGTAAGACTATGGTGTATAACATCATAGGAAATGGCCAGGTAGTTCTAATGACAAAAGCTTCAGCTTGCCCATTTTTAAGCTTTGTTCTTCAAAATTAACCATCAATTTTGTGGGTTACTGATAGCCTTTAAATATATTCATATTTACTTTATCTATAATCATTTTCCTACTGTTTGCAATTGAAAAGTCTAACTGACACAGAAAGTGTGAATATAGTCTGAGTACTGGGCAACAGCACCTCAGAATAATATGGAAAATCTGGGATGTGTTATCTGGCTTGCTGAATGTTAAAGGGAAAAACCAGTCATGAGACTCTGATGGTTCATATTGCATAAAGTACAAAACAGCTAATTAGATTGTAGCTTCTTGTCACATGAAATAATATGCTCTCTGAAGACAATGCTTTGGGTGACCATGGCAAATTTTTCATAAGACAGGAGGAAGGGTAAAAAGTCACAGTGGTCATTTGTCTAAATATAACATAAGTGGAAATCTTAAAGAAAAAAATGGTAAGCTTAAATCCTTAAATTCTATCTCAAGACAGACAAAAATATAGCAATATTTTTGTGATTTCTCTAACATATTTTTACTCTTATACCCCATAGTAGTTAAAATGTAAACTCAAATTTAAATATTGATGGTTTAATTATGTCAATTGAATTTATAAGTCCTCTTGGCAACTTGAGGGAAAATTAAGGCTTGGAAAAGGAAAGAGAATAATTTCAAGACTGGGGATTTATTGTAAGATAGGGAGTACTCCAAGAACCTCAGCATCTCAAACCCCTTAAACTTCTCTCTTTATTCAAAACAGCACCCCAAATGTCTAGCAAAATATCGAAGCCATTATTCCTACCTCATATGAGTGAGCTAATTTTCAAAAGGAGTCATATTCATATTCCCAATTCACCGCTGATAATATACAAAGAGGACTTGATAAACAAGAAGCAACAAGTACTCTGGATAACACTGTAGGATGATATATGCTAGAGAGAGATAAATAGCATGCAAATATAGGGAACAGATGTGATAAAAATGTCTAGGGGTCCAGTGGTCTGACACATGTGAGATATCACCTTCATTTCTTCCACTACCCCAATAGCAAGTTCTAATGCTAAGTGAGCCCCTTAAAAGTTTAGAGGCAATGTTTACTATATTTGGATATTCTGCCATAAGTCATTTACCCATTTGCCTGAAAGGCTTCCAGCTTTAAGCAGGACCAAAAACAACAGAAGTTTATCCAGATGGTAAGGAATTAGTACTAGCCACTTTGGAACTTGACCTTTTCACTTAGCAGATCCAATGATGCTCAAAAACTCTGTGATGGATCAGAAAACTGACATGGAACCTGTGGCAATCCTGAATAAGAAAATCACAGGGAAATTATAAGTATCATAGTTTAAGCAAAGCTATGTCTTGTGCTGTTATTATTTTTTTACAAAATGGGTCTTCACTTTCTACTAGGTCTTGATAGAAGACCTCTAACTATGAAACACTTATTGACCATACAACTCAAGCAGCGCGTTTTAAACTAGTGTTATCACACAGCTTTGAAATTTGAAATTTCAGCAAAACTCAGCAGTAATCAATCCATCATCAAGTGAAAGTGATGTCTGTCAAATCCATCATTTGCTGGTTCACACATCCCAAGTACATTTTTTGAGCAAGTATCTCACAGCCTATTATGCTGATTCCTGATACACTGTAACTCCTTTCCCTAAACACCTCTGTCCTCATGCATTTATGCCTATCAAAAATAATGTTTAAAGAGACAATAACTCAATATGGCTCTGAAAAATATGCATGTTCTATCCTGAAAGGCCACACATAGAATAAGAACTCAATAAAGTTTGGTTAACTTAATGAACTGAATTAAACTGATTACATCTCCTTAAGCTCCATTTTCCCTGATGGAACATAAAGAAGAGAAATTCTCTCAGATGGTAGAGCTTTGTATTTCAAATAGCCTCAGACAAGAATCTAAATAGATTCATGAACAACGATTAAAGGTATGGCTGGAAGGAGGAAAATTGGAAGATCGGTGATAAAAAGTTTTAAGAAGGAGGTAATTGAAAGAACTTTAAGAATGAGAACAGAGTATGAAAAGATATGTGTCCCATGTGAATACTCACCAAAGAACTCCATTTTAGAAGTGTCTTTTAATGATTATGTAGAAAATATAACCTATTCTGCTGAAGCCAGTCTCAGTCCTGAGGGGCCCCTCACCACCCCGCCCAGTGCTTTCTTGGTGAATAGGCTCATAAAAAATGTAATCATCAAAAATATATGCCCTGTAAATAGAAGCAACAAATTCCTGATTATAAGGCTACCCTGCATGCTGTTATTTGCTGAATATTAAATTCAGCACTAACGACCAATCCTGAGCATTAACATAATCATGTCTTTGAGACATATCAGCTGTCAGGTCGTGGCTGGTTATATTGGAATCCTACCATTATGAAAGAAGAGAGCAATTTGTTCTTACTGAATATCCTTATTCTGGGATTGATTACCTTTATTTACCTATCTCTCTATATTATCATATAGGAATTTATTGCTATAAAATAAATTTATTTTTGCTTATATTTCTTTTTGCCTTAGGAGACAGATCTCCCCCACCAAAATATTGCTATGATTTATGTAAAAGAGTGTTCTACTTTTGTTCTCTTCTAGGAGTTTTATGATTTCAGGTCTTACATTTAAGTCTTTAACCTATTTTGAATTTATTTTTTTATGTGGTGTGAGGAAATGTTCTAATTTTATTCTTTTACAGGTAGCTGTCAAATTTCCCTGCCACCACTTAGTGAAGAGCCTCTCTTTTTCCCATTATATATTCTTGATTCCTTTGTCATAAATTAATTGTGTGGGTTTATTTCTGGGCTCTCTATTCTGATCCATTGATCTATGTCTGGTTTCATGCCAGTACCAAGCTGTTTTAATTACAGTAGCTTTGTATAGTATAGTCTGAAGTCTGGGAATGTGATGCTTCCAGCTTTGTTCTTTTTTCTCAAGATTGCTTTGGCAACTTGGGGTCTTTCATGGTTCCATATGAATTTTAGGATTATTTTTTCTAGTGTGTGAAAACTTCCATGGGCATTTTGATAGGGATTTCATCAAGTCTGTAGATTGCTTTGGGTAGTATGGTCATTTTAACAATGTTATTTCTTCCAATCAAAGAGCACAGGATATCCTTCCATTACTTTGAATCATCTTCAGTTTCCTTTATCAGTATTTTATTATTTTCAGAGTATAGGTCTTCTACTTCCTTGGTTAAGTTTATTCCTAGTTACTTTATCCTTTTTGATATCACTGTAAATGATATTGTCTCCATAATTTCTCTTTATTATTATTTTATTATTAGTGTAAAGAAAAGCAACAGATTTTTGTATATTAATCTTGTATTCTGCAACTCTACTGAATTCATTTATTCTAACAGTTTTTGGATGGAGACATTAGGGTTTTCTATACAAAGTATCATATTATCTGGAAATAGTTACAGTTTTACTTATTTCCTTCCAATTTGGATACATTTTATTTCTTTTTCTTGTCTGATTGCTGTGGCTAGGACTTCCAGTACTATGTTAAACATAAGCGGTGATAATGGGTGTCCTTATCTTATTCTTGATTTTGAGGAAAAGCTTTCAGCTTTTCACCAATGAGTATACTAGCTGTGGGTTTGCCATAAATGGCCTTTATTGAGACATGTTCCTTCTCATCCCACTTTGATGAGAGCTTTTATTATGAGTGGATATTGAATTTTGTCAAATGCTTTTATTGTGTGTGTCTATTGACATGATTGTGTAACTTTTTTTCTTCCTTTTGTTAACACAGTGTATCACACCTTTTGATTTGCAAATATCAAAACATCCTCTTGTCCCTGGGATAAATCCCACTTAATCACGGTGTATGATCCTTCTTATATATTGTTGAATTTGATTTGCTAATATTTTGTTGAGGATTTTTACAACTATATTTATCAAAGATATTGTCTTAACAAGTAGTACTTTAAGTTCAAACATCTAAAAATTTACATTTTTACTCCCTTCTCCCATACTTTGTTTTTGATGTCATATTTTACATCTTCATGTTCATCCCTTTACTGATTTTTGTAGTTATACTTGATTTCACAAATTTCTGTCTTTTAAACCTTGTACTAGCTTATGTAAGTGGTTGATCCTCAACCCTTACTATATACTTGCCTTTGCAAGTGAGATTTTTCCATTCCTGTAGATACCTACTTTTTGTTATAGTCTTTTGTTTTCCAACTAGAGAAGATCCTGTAACATTTTTTTTAGAGTTGGCTTAGTATTGATAAACACTCTTAGTTTTTGCTTTTCTGGGAAGTTCTTTATCTCTCCTATTCTAAATGATAATCTTCCTGGGTTGAGTATCCTAGGTTGCAGGTTTTTCCCTTCCAGCATTTTAAATATATTATGCCACTCCATTCTGCCCACAAAGTTCCTGCAGAAAAATCAGCTGATAGCCTTATGGGGGTTCCCTTGAATGTGAATCTTTGTTTTTCCCTCTTGCTTCCTTTAGAATTCTCTTTTTATCTTTAACTTTTGTCATTTTAATTATACTGTCTTAATGTGGGTTTGTTTGGGATCATCAGGTTTGGTACCCTTTGTGCTTCCTGTACATGGATATCTGTTTCCTTCTTCAGGTTTTGGAATTTTTCAGCCATAATTTCTTCAGGTACATTTTTTACCTCTTTTCTCTCTCATTTTTTTCTGGGACCCCTATAATGCAAATTCTTGTACCTTTGATATTATCCCAGAAGTCTCTTAAACTATTCTCATTTTTTAAAATTTGTTTTCCTTTTCACTGTTCTGATTGGGGGATTTCCATTGTTAGATCACTTATGCATTCTTCTGCATCTCCTGGTTGGTTCTTCATTCCTTTCAGTGTGCTTTGCACTTCAGGTAGCCAGGTCCCAAGTTGCTGGAGCAGAAACCCTGAGGGTTGGGTCTGAACCAGTTTAGTTTCCTTCAAGTATGTTCTCTCCTCCCTCCCAACACAAGAACCATTGTTCCAGAGAGGAGCAGTGCTGGAGCAAGAGGGGCTGGCATGGGCACTTGGTGAGGGCTGGGGTGTAGGCTCTGGTGGTCTGGTCACTGTCAAGACCTAGATTGCCTCTATAGGAATAAAATCAAAAATAAATAAGTGTGACCTAATCAAACTTATAATAATTTGCACTGCAAAGGAAAACATAAACAAATTGAAAAGACAACCCTCAGAATGGGAGAAAATATTTGCAAACAATGTGACCAACAATAGCTTAATTTCCAAAAGATACAAAAAGGTCATACAACTCAATAACAACAACAACAACAACAAAACAATCAAAAAGTGGGCAAAAGACCTAAATAGACATTTCTCCAAAGAAGATACGCAGATGGCCAATAGGCACATGAAAATATGCTCAACCTCACTAATTAGCAGAGAAATACAGATCAAAACTACAACTAGGTATCACCTCACGTCAGTCAGAATGGCCATCACTAAAAAATCAACAAACAATGAATCTTGGAGAGGATGTGGCAAAAGGGAACCCTCTGACACTGCTGGTGGGAATGTAAATTGGTACAGCCACTATGGAAAACAGTAGGGAGGTTCCTTAAAAAACTAATAATAGAACTATCATATGACCCAGCAATCCCACTAGTGTGCCTATACCCAGAGAAAACCATAATTCAAAAAGACACATGCTCCCCAATGTTCATAGCAGCACTATTTACAATAGCTAGGACATAGAAGCCACCTAAATGTCCATCAACAGAGGAATGGATAAAGAAGATGTGGTACTTATATACAATGGATTATTATGCAACAGTAGAAAGAAACGAAACTGGGTTATTTGTTGAGACCTGGATAGACCTAGAGACCTAGAAGTAAAACAAATATCATATATTAATGTATATATGTGGAATCTAGAAAAATAATATAGATGACCTTATTTGCAAAGCAGAAATAGAGACACAGATGTAGAGAATAAATGTATGGACACCAAGGGAGTTAGTGATAGGGTGGGAAGAATTGGGAGATTGGGATTGACATATACACTATTGATATGATGTGTAAATAGACAACTGAGGGGAACATACTGTATAGCACAGGGAAACCTATCTAATGCACTGTCATGTCCCAAATGGATGGGAAATCCAAAAGGGAGAGGATATATACATAGGTATGGCTGATTCATTTTGCTGTGTAGTAGAAGCTAACACAACATTGGAAAGCATCTATACTCCAATAAAAATTCATTAAAACATTGAGACTAATGATAATGGAAATATAATATCAGAATTTATCAGAAGCAGCAAAAGCAGTTCTAATAGAAATATTCATAGCAAAAAAGGCCTATTTAAAGAAATAAAATTCTCAAATAAGTAACCTATCTTTATACGTCAAGGAACTAGAAAAAGAAGAACAAGCAAAGTGCAGTTAGTAGAAGAAGGAAATAACAAAGATTAGAGCAGAAATAAATAAAATAGAGACTAAAATGATGATAGAAAAGATTAATGGCAGTAAGAGCTGATTCTTTGAAAAAATAAGCAAAATTGACAAACCTTTAGCTAGACTCACCAATATTAAAAGAAACAGGACAAATGAATGAATTCAGCAATGAAAGAGATTTTAAAACTGCCACAGTAGAAATACAGAGGATCATAAGAGACTACTGTGAATAATTATATGTCAACAAATTGGACAACCAAAAAAAAAAAAGTATAAATTCCTAGAAACTTACATCTCCAAACTTAATCATGATGAAACAGAAAATCTGAACAGACCAATCTAGTAAGGAATTTGAATCAGTCATCAAAAGCCACTAACAAACAAAAGTCCAGGACCAGATAATTCACTTTGACTGGTGAATTCTACCAGTCAAAGAATTAATATCACTCCTCCTCAAACTCTTCAAGAAAAAAAAAAAAAAAAAAAACAGGAGAAAACACTGCCAAACTTATTTTATGAGGCAAGCATTACCCTGATACCAAAGCCAGACAAGGACGTCTCAAGAAAAGAAAATAACAGGCAAATATCTCTGATGAACATAGATGCAATAATCCCCAATAAAATATTAGCAAAATGAATTCAACAATACATTAAAAGGATAATACACCATGATCAAGTAGGATTTATTCAGGGATGTAAGGATGGTTCAACATCCAGAAATCTGTTTATGTGATACACCACATTAATGAAATGAAGG
Organism: Lipotes vexillifer; assembly: GCF_000442215.2. Lineage (NCBI taxonomy): Eukaryota > Metazoa > Chordata > Mammalia > Artiodactyla > Lipotidae > Lipotes > Lipotes vexillifer. Next base: position 31,778 of record NW_006783836.1, read on the forward strand.
ATAAAAATCATATGATCCTCTCAATAGATACAGAAATAGCTTTTGACAAAAGTCAACATCGATTCATGATGTAAACTCTCAACAAAACAGGTATAGAGAAAACATATCTCAACATAATAAAGAACATATATGACAAACCCACCGCTAATTTCCAATGGTGAAAAGCTAAAAGCATTTCCATTAGATTAGGAACAAGACAAGGATACCCACTTTCACACCTTTTATTTAACATAGTATTGGAAGTCTTTAGCCCGAGCAATTAAGCAAGAAAAAGAAATAAAGGACAGCCAAATTCGAAAGGGAGGAGTAAAACTGCCACAATTTGCAGATAATGTGATATTATATATAGAAAATTCTAAAGACTCCATAAAAACTGTTAGAAATAATAAAAAATTCAGTAAAGTAGCAGAATTTAAAATCATACAGAAAAATCTGTTGTGTTTCTAATACACTAAGAATGAACTGTCGAAAGAGTAATGAATAAAGAAATTTCATTTACAATTGCATCAAAAAGAATAAAATACTTAGGAGTAACTTTAACCAACGAAGTGAAAGACCTGTATACTGAAAAGTACAAGACATTAGTGAAACAAATTGAAGAAGACACAACAAAGATATTCCATGTTGATAGATAGAAAAATTAATATTTTTAGTGTCTATTCTACTCAAAGCATCAGTTTCAATGCAATCCTTATAAAAATTCCAATAGCATATTTTTATAGAAATAGAACAAATAATTCTATTTTTTTAAATTATAAACTACACAGAAGAGTCAAAGCAATTTCAAGAAAGAATGAATATGAAGGCATCATCATCCTCTCTGATTTCAAACTATGTTTCTAAGTTATAGTAATTAAAACAATATTGTGTTGGCATAAAAACAGACACATAGGCCAATGGAACAAGATAGAGAGACCAGAAATAATCCCACACGTATATGGTTAATTGATTTATGACAAAGGAGTCAAGAATCTACAATGGGGAAAGGACAATATTTTCAATAAATGATGTTAGGAAAATTGGACAACTACATGCAAAAGAATGCAACTGGAACACAATCTGACAACATGCACAAAAATTACCTCAAAATATGTTAAAGACTTGAATGTAGGAATTGAAACCATAAAATTTCTAGAAGAAAACAAGTTATAATCTCCTTGACTTAGGTCTTCACAGTGATTTTTTAAATCTGACACCAAAAACAACAAAAGCAAAAATAAACAAGTGGGACTACATTAAACTAGAAAGATTTACATGAAAAAGGAAACCATCAACAAAATGAAAAGGCAACCCACTGAATGAGAGAATCATATATCGGATAAGGGGCTAGTCACCAAAATATATAGAAAACTCATACAACTCAATAACAAGAAAAGCAATCTGATTTAAAAAATGGGCAGAGGATATGAATAGATATTTTCCCAAGTAAGACATATAGACCACCAACAGAACATGACAAGATGCTCTACATCATTAATCATCAGGAAAATGCAAATCAAAACCACAATGAGATATCAACTCATCCCTGTTACAATAGCTACTATCTAAAAGACAACAAATAACAAGTGTTGTTGAGGATGTGGGAGAAAGGAATGCTTGTGCACTGTTGGTCGGAATGTCAACTGGTGCAACCACTAGGGAAAACAGTATGGAGGTTCTTCAAAAAAATAAAAATAAACTACCATATGATCCAGCAGTTCTACTTCTGGAGAGTTATCTGAAGAAAATGAAAACAGTAACTTAAAAATAAATATGCACCCCCATGTTCATTGAAGCATTATTTACAATAGCCAAGATATGAAATAACCTAGCCAAGATTATGAAATAGCCAAGATAAGAAATAAACATTATTTATAATAACCAAGATATGAAATAACCTAAGTGTCCATTGGTGGATGAATGGATAAAGAAAATACATTATATATATCTACAATGAATAGTATTCAGACATAAAAAAGAGTGAAATCATGCCATTTGTGACAGCAATGGGTGGACCTCAGTGGCATTATGCTAGGTGAAATAAGTCAGAGAAAGACAAATACTGTGTGATCTTTTTTATATATTTAAATATAAATTTAAAAAAAACAAGCTCATAGATAGAGACTACATAGGTGTTTATCACAGGCAGGGAGTGGGTGGCTGGCAGAAATGGGTGAACTGTTTAGTTTTTTTAGTTTAAATAAATTAAAAGAAATAAAATAATTGATAGGATAAGTAGACAGAAAGTTAGTCATGCTGTAGCAGGATTGAAAAACACTATCAACAAACTTGACTTAACTGACATTATAGAGCATTCCAACTAAAACCAGAAGAATACACATTATTTTCAAGTGGAAACAGAGTGTCTACCAAGATATACTATTTTCTGAACCATAAAATGAATCTCAACAAATTTAAATTTATTCAAGTAACATAAAGTATGTATTTTTACTAAAATAGATACGTTACAACAAATAATGGGAAGATAACTGGAAACATTCACAACTGTTTGGAAACCAAATAGCAACTTCTAAATAATTCAATGGTCAAAAAGTAATAAAAACTGTATTAAGGAAATATTTTGGACCAAATGAGAAGTAAAACACAACTTATCAAATTGTATGAGATGCAGTTAAAGCAGAACTTAGAGGAAATATATGTCATGCAGGAAAGCACTCTTAAGCAGTGTCACAACGGCAGCTACTAGATTGACTGGTAACACTTCCATAGATTCAGCAAGTAGGTAAGCAATAAGCCCAAATGCATAATACAGTTTATTACTTCAAAAATAATAACATCTTGACACTAGTTTTTCAAGCTCCAGTTTCCAGAGTGACATGATGAGAGCTATGTGCTGCTTACACATGCAATGGAACTGTATTATAGGGGAGAACCTGTGATTAGGAGGATCTGATGTTACATATTTGTGGCTGGCAAACCTGTCTAACCTCCTCTCAGAGATGTTATCTTTATCACCCTGGAGTGTAAATTTCATGAGGAGGGGACATATGTTTCTATATTTTTCCTATCCAAGAATGTAAATAGATTTGTTCCAGAGGCAGTCACTGTTTCCATCATTCTAAGGTTGCCTGTTTATACAAATATTAGGAATGGATTATCTATTCAGTTCAAACTTCCTACCTATTCAACTTTGCAAGATTCTAATGAATTCTTGCCAGCAATATTAAAAGAATGAAATATATCTTGTTTGGGGGAAAAAGTTAAGTGGAGGTAAAATATCAATATTTAAAAATTGGGCTTCCCAGTGGCGCAGTGGTTGAGAGTCCACCTGCCGATGCAGGGGATGCGGGTTCGTGCCCCAGTCCGGGAAAATCCCACGTACCACGGAGCGACTAGGTCCGTGAGCCATGGCTGCTGAGCCTGCACGTCCGGAGCCTGTGTTCCGCAACGGGAGAGGCCACAACAGTGAGAGGCCCACGTACCGAAAAAAAAAAAAAAAAATTAGCTTCTTTATTAAACAAATCCTTTTGCATTCACTGATTAAATAGTGATTGACAATCTAGCCCTTTTTAAATGATAAAAAACCTATCTTTTCAGTCACATAGATTAATGGCAGTTAAGAAAAATGCTTACTTAAAGATGGAAATGTAAATTTTCCTAATTATTATTAAAAATGAAATGTATTCACATTGCTATATAATGTCTTACCCTAAATTTACTCTTTTATGGCCTAAAAAATGAGACGAATAAAAAAAAGTAAAGGTCTCTTGTATTTTACAAAATTATTTTACAGTTTTGTATTGTAACTCAACATATTTATCTAGATAAAAGGATAACATTTTCTGCTGAGAGCCATCCGGATGTGACAAGTATCCCTTGAGCACAGCCAAGGGAACCAGCACAGCTGTTGTCTACGGATAAAGCTCAGCCTTTATAGGATTATAATGGATATTACTAAAGGGTTTGACATTTATTTGATCTGTGTACTTCTTTGTTTGTTCGCATGTGGTGACGGAGGATTAAAACCTAGGGGAAGGCATGTAGAGTCCCTGGGAGATGGTAATTCCCGATGGATATTTAGTAAAACCCCTTGGGATGAAGCATCAGGGGGACAAAAAAGCCCCTTAACTCCCCCACCATTACCTACTCCCCGTCCTCCACGATGGGAAAGAGGATCAAGCATGGGAATGTTTAGATTGAAACAGCCCACATTAAAAGAGAAGATGAATGATTTATGGCCTCCTTGAGGAGTCTGGGATAAATTTGGTACAAAATGGTATTGGTATAATAATTGCTTAATACCAGGAAACATTATGGCACGAAGATATTCCATGATGATATATTATGCATAATATAAAATGTCTTATAAACCGGGTGTGGATATTAATGCTTGGAAAGGGCAACTTATATTTTGCCAGTATGTTTTGCATGAAAGCAACATATATATAAAAGTTGAATGTCCTCCTAAGCAACCTAAGATTTATGCATAATAGAAGTTACTTGATAGAAATTGCTTATGCCTTGCTAGAAAATAGAAAGTTTTGTGTGAACTAGTGATAATTTTTTATTAGATAAGAATCTAGAACTATACCAGGAAAATAGTTAGGCCCTTTGAATGCTCAAAGACGGAACAGTCTGTGTGTTTTAAGATTGTATCAGCTCACTGTAACCACAAGACTTGAAACAAAGGACAGAAGTTCTGCCAAAAGAAAGCATTCACAATATTGTGTCATATGATTAGATAATCATTAATATAACCATGAGAATTTGTTGAAAAATCAATGGTGTAATAAGAGTAAAGAAAAAAATATAAAAAAGGCTTTTTGCATAAAGAGAGGCAAGCATCTCATCTGACTCGGGTATGTGTGGATCTTCTTTAATCGCCGACTCTGTCCTCCCTTCGGGTTTTCCCTGCACTGCCGAGGCTGGACCGCGGCAATTTTCCATGTTCATTATTAGAAGTGGCAAGTCCATTCCTGTAATAGTTATGCTATTTACTAATTTCATATCAATGTTACTTATAAAATATCCTGGATCTTAAAGTATCAAATACTTTCTGAAAAGATAATTTTTAGTCTATCATGTAGTTAAACACAATTTAATACAGTCCCATTTCAAGTCAATTAAATTCAACCAATAAATATTGGAGGTCTTTACTCTGAAGTTTTTGTAGGTGCAGAAAACCCAATAATGAATAATATCAACATCCTGCTTTTAAGAATCACAAAACTTTGCACAGGAAAAAAGTCATTATAAGAATAAATGCAATCAGCATGACAAGTAATTTTGTGACACAGAGAGAAGTGCACTCAGTATAATTTTTAAAGCTCCCAGTCCAGGAACATGAGACATCTTTTCATTTATGTCTTCTTCAATTTATTTAATCAATGTATTGTACAGGTTTTTATATAGTGGTCTTCCAACTCCTTGCTTAAATTTATTCCTTAGTATTTTATTCCTTTTGATGCTATTGTAAATAGGATTATTTTCTTAATTTCTCTTTCTGATAACTCATTATTGGTGTATAGAAATGCAACTTTTTAAAAAATGTTGAATTGGTATTCTGCAAATTTACTGAAATTGTTTATTAGTTGTAAGAGCTTTTGATGGAATCTTTAGAGTTCTCGGTACATATCATGTCATCTGCAAATAAAGAAAATTTATTTCTTTTCCATTTAGATGCTTTATATTTCATTTTCTTCTCTGATTGCTCTCAATAGGACACCCCATACTCTGTTGAAAAAAGTGACAAGTGTAGCCATCCTTGTCCTGTTCTTGATCTTAGAGTAAAAGCTTTCAGAATTTCACTGTTAGTGTGATATTAGCTATGGGCTTGCCATAGATGGTCTTTATTATGTTGAGGTACATCTCCCTTACACTTACTTTGTTGCGAGTTTCCATTATAAGTGGATGTTGAATTTTATCAAATGACCTTTCTGCATCTATTGAAGTGATCATATGATTTTCATCCCTCAATTTTGTAAGTTGCTGTATCACATTGATTGAATTGCAGATGTTGAACTATCTTTGTATCTCTGAAATAAATTCCATTTGAAAAAGGTGTATGTTCCTTTTAAAGCATAGTTTAATTTTGTTTGCTAATACTTTGCTGAGAATTTCTGCACCTAAATTCATTGGGATTATCGACCTTTTCTTCTCTTGTAGTGTTCTTGTATGGCTTTGGTATCAGGCTAATGCTGGCCTTTTAAAATGAGTTTGAAAATGTTCTTTTCTTATCTATTTTTGGAAAAGTTTGAGAGGAATTGGTATAAATTCTTTCTTAAATGTTTGGTAGGATTCATTCATGAAGCCATCTGGTCCTGATACTGGTTCAAATTCCTTACTAGTAATTTGTCTGTTCATTTTTTTTCATTTTTTCATGATTCAGTCTTCATGATTCAGTAGGTTATATGTTTTAAAAATGTATCCACTTCTTCTAGATTGTCCAATTTATTTTGTTATATAATTATTTATACAAGTCTCTTATAATCCTTTGTGTGTGTGTGTAGCATCTGTTATAATATCTGCTCTTACACTTAAAATTTTATTATTTGAGTCCTCTCTTTTTTTCTTGGCAAGTCTAGCTAAAATTTTGTCGATTTTATTTTTTTCAGAAAAACAGCCCTTAGTTTTTTTGATCTTTTCTGATTTTTTTTAGTCTCTATTTCATTTATTTCCATTCTAATCATTCTGATTTTCTTCATTATGCTAACTTTTGGCTTATTTTGTTTTTTAGTTCCTTAAGGTTTAAGTTAGATTGTTAGATTGCTTGTTTGATATCTCTTTCTTCTTAATGTGTAAGAAAAAATTTCTTTAGTTTTCTGCATACAAGTCTCTTGCCTCCTTGTATATTCCTCCATATATTCCTAGGTATTTTATTCTTTTTGTTGCAATGGTAAAGTGGAGTGTTTCCTTAATTTCTCTTTCAGATTTTTTGTCGTTATTGTATAATAATGCAAGATATTTCTGTGCATTAATTTTGTATCTTTCTACTTTACCAAATTCATTGATTAGCTCTAAGAGTTTGCTGGTAGCATCTTTAGGATTCTCTATGTATAGTACCATGTCATCTGCAAACAGTGACAGTTTTACTTCTTTTCCAATTTGGATTCCTTTTATTTCTTTTTCTTCTCTGATTGCTGTGGCTAAAAGTTCCAAAACTATGCTGAATAATAGTGATGAGAGTGGGCAACCTTGTCTTGTTCCTGATCTTAGAGGAAACGGTTTCAGTTTTTCACCATTGAGAATGATGTTGAGTGTGGATGTGTCATATATGGCCTTTATTATGTTGAGGTAGGTTCCCTCTATGCCCAATTTCTGGAGAGTTTTTATGATAAATCAGTGTTGAATTTTGTCAAAACTTTTTCTGCATCTATTGAGATTATCATATGTTTTTTTATCCTTCAGTTTGTTGATATGGTGTATCACATTGATTGATTTGTGTATATTAAAGAATCCTTGCATTCCTGGGATAAACCCCACTTGATCATGGTGTATGATCCTTTTAATGTGCTGTTGGATTCTGTTTGCTAGTATTTTGTTGAGGATTTTTGCATCTATATTCATCAGTGATATTGGTCTGTAGTTTTCTTTCTTTGTGACACCTTTGTCTGGTTTTGGTATCAGGGTGATGGTGGCCTTGTAGAATGAGTTTGGGAGTGTTCCTCCCTCTGCTATATTTTGGAATATTTTGAGCAGGATGTGTTAACTCTGCTCTAAATGTCTGGTTGAATTCACCTGTGAAGCCATCTCATCCTTGGGCTTTTGTACAACCTTTCAAGATTGAACCAGGAAGAAATAGAAAATATGAACAGACCAATCACAAGCTCTAAAAATTTCTGTTGTTAATTAATGATTTTCTATAAAGGTATGCCTTGATTCCTTTCTCTTTACCTTTTGTATATTTACTACAGGCTTTTGCTTTGTGGTTAGCATGAGGTTTCCATAAAGTATCTTACATTTAAAACAGTATTTAAGCTAATAATAATTTTCTTCAGATGCATGTTATCACTTACATGTGGAAACTAAAAAATGTCTAACCCTTAGAAGCAGAGAGTAGATAGCAGTTGTCAAGGGCTGGGGGTAGGCAAATAGGGAGAGATTGGTAAAAGGGTACAAACTTTCAATTATGACATTAATAAGGTCTGAGGAGCCAATGTATAACATTATGACTATAGTTTATTTCACTGTAGTATATAACTGAAATTTTCTAACAGAGGGATATTCTCACCAAAAAAAGTAAATATGTGAGGTGATGAATATGGGGGTATTTCTTTCATAATTTATACATATATCAAAACACCACATTATACATTATATATCTTACAATTTTCTTTGTCAATTATACTTAAATAAAGCTGAAAAAAATGTCACCTTAGTTTTCCCATTTGTTCTTGATGGAGTATATTTGTTTGCAGCAAGCTTCTCCATCATAACTCAAAATAAAAGCCAATACAATTTAATCAAGCTATATAAAATTATTTTCTTAATGGGAAAGTCAGTGGCTTTTTTTTTTTAAGGGAAACTTAGTTTCAAGTATATTAAGGGAAACTTAGTTTCAAGTATATTAATATTCAAAAGCACAATATACTGAGCAAAACAGGGTTCTAAATTATGATTACTTTGGGTGTGTGTGTGTCTGTTGTTTTATTGTAACAAAGCAACTTGTATACTTTTAACCTTTAAAACTGAGCATTATATTTCTTTTCCAGTGAAACAAAAAAAATAAATAAAAAAATAAACAGAAACAAAATTAAAATAGAGAATGTCAATTTCAAATAAGATCCTATTGATTCTGCTGATTCTCCCATTGAGCGGCAGGGTTGAATCATCTTTAGGAGAGAAGTTTATTTTAAAAGCATTATCTTCAGGGAAGGAAGGAAGATGGTGGAAGAGTAAGATGGGGAAATCACCTTCCTCCCCACAGATACATCAGAAATACATCTACACGTGGAACTGCTCCTATAGAACACTCACTGAATGCTGGCAGAAGACGTCAGACCTCCCAAAAGGCAAGAAACACCCCACGTACCTGGGTAGGGCAAAAGAAAAAAGAAAAAACAGAGACGAAAGAATAGGGACGGGACCTGCACCAGTGGGTGGGAGCTGTGAAGGAGGAAAGGATTCCACACACTAGGAAGCCCCTTCACAGGCAGAGACAGCGGATGGCGGAGGGGGGAAGCTTCGGAGCAATGGAGGAGAGTGCAGCAACAAGGGTTCGGAGGGCAAAGTGGAGAGATTCCTGCACAGACTATTGCTGCCAACCAGCACTCACCAGCCTGAGAGGCCTGTCTGCTCACCCGCCGGGGTGGGGGTGCTGAGAGCTGAGGCTTGGGCTTCGGAGGTTGGATCCCAGGGAGAGGACTGGGGTTGGCGGTGTGAACATAGCCTGAAGGGGGCTGGTGCACCACGGCTAGCTGGGAGGGAGCCTGGGAAAAAGTCTGGACCTGCCGAAGAGGCAAGAGTACTTTTTCTTCCCTCTGTTTCCTGGTGCGCGAGGAGAGGGGATTAAGAGCATTGCTTAAAGGAGCTCCAGAGATGGGCGCAAGCCACGGCTAACAGCACAGACCCCAGAGACGGGCATGAGACGATAAGGCTGCTGCTGCCACTACCAAGAAGCCTGTGTGCAAGCACAGGTCACTGTCCAAACCTCCACTCCTGGGGAGCCTGTGCAGCCCACCACGGCCAAGGTCCCGTGATTCAGGGACAACTTCCTGGTAAGAACACACGGCGCACTACAGGCTGTGCAAAGTCATGCCAGCCTCTGCTGCTGCAGGCTCGCCCTGCATCCGTACCCAGCCCTCTCCCCGGCCTGAGTGAGCCAGAGCCCCTGAATCAGCTGCTCCTTTAACGCCGTCCTGTCTGAGCAAAGAACAGACGCCCTCAGGCGACCTACACACAGAGGCAGGGCCACATCCAAAGCTGAAGCCGGGAGCTGTTCGAACAAAGAAGAGAAAGGGAAATCTCTCCTAACAACCTCAGGAGCAGTGGATTAAATCTCCACAATCAACTTGATGTACCCTGCATCTGTGGAATACCTGAATAGACAACAAATCATCCCAAATTAAGGAGGTGGACTTTGGGAGCAAGATAGATTATTTTTTTCCCCTTTTCCTCTTTTTGTGAGTTTGTATGTATATGCTTCTGTGTGAGATTTTGTCTGTATAGCTTTGCTTTCATAATTTGTCCTAGGGTTCTGTATGTCTATTATTTATTTTTTTACTTAAAAAAATTATTCTTAATAATTATTTTTTATTTTAAAAACTTTATTTTATTTTTTCCTCTTTCTTTCTTTCTGTTTTTTCTCCCTTTTATTCTGAGCCATGTGGATGAAAGGCTCTTGGTGCTCCAGCCAGGTATCAGGGCTGTGTCACTGAGGTGGGAGAGCCAAATTCAGGACATTGGTCCACAAGAGACCTCCCAGCTCCACGTAATATCAAATGGTGAAAATCTCCCAGACATCTCCATCTCAACACCAGGACCCAGCTTCACTCAACGACCAGCAAGCTACAGTGCTGGACACCCTATGCCACACAACTAGCAAGACAGGAACACAACACCATCCATTAGCAGAGAGGCTGCCTAAAATCATATTAAGGCCACAGACACCCAAAAACACACCACCAGAGGTGGGCCTGCCCACCAGAAAGAAAAGCTCAAGCCACATCCACCACAAAACAGGCACTAGTACTGTCCACCAGAAACCTACACAACCCACTGAAAAAACCTTAGCCATTGGGGACAGACACGAAAAACAACAGGAACAACAAACTGGCAGCCTGCAAAAAGGAGACTCCAAACACAGTAAGATAAGCAAAAAGAGAAGACAGAGAAACACAAAGCAGATGAAGGAGCAAGGCCCAAAACCAACAGACCTAACAAATGAAGAGGAAATAGGTAGTCTACCTGAAAAAGAATTCCAATTAATGATAGTAAACATGATACAAAATCTTGGAAATCGAATAGAGGAAATGCAAGAAACATTTAAGAAGGACCTAGAAGAACTAAAGAGGAAACAAGCAATGATGAACAGCACAATAAATGAAATTAAAAATACTCTAGATGGGATCAATAGCAGAATAACTGAGGCAGAAGAATGGATAAGTGACCTGGAAGATAAAATAGTGGAAATAACTACTGCAGAGAAGAATAAAGAACAAAGAATGAAAAGAATTGAGGACAGTCTCAGAGACCTCTGGGACAATATTAAATGCAAGAACATTCAAATTATAGAGGTACCAGAAGAAGAAGAGAAAAAGAAAGGGACTGAGAAAATATTTGAAGAGATTAGAGTTGAAAAAGTCCCCAGTACGCAAAAGGAAATAGTTAATCAAGTCAAGGAAGCACAGAGAGTCCCACAGAGGATAAATCCAAGGAGAAACACACCACGACATATATTAATCAAACTACCAAAAATTAAATACAAAGAAAACATATTAAAAGCAGCAAGGGAAAAAATACAAATAACACACAAGGGAATCCCCATAAGGTGAACAGCTGATCTTTCAGCAGAAACTCTGCAAACCAGAAGGGAGTGCCAGAACATATTTAAAGTGATGAGGGAGAAAAAAACTTCAACCAAGATTACTCTACCCAGCAAGGATCTCATTCAGCTTTGATGGAGAAATTAAAAACTTCACAGACAAGGAAAAGCTGAGAGAGTTCAGCCACACAAAACCAGCTTTACAACAAATGCTAAAGGAACTACTCTAGGCAGGAAACACAAGAGAAGGAAAAGACCTACAGCAACAAATCCAAAACAATTAAGAAAATGGGAATAGGAACATACATATTGATAACTACTTTAAATGTAAATGGATTAAATGCTCCCACAAAAAGACACAGACTGGCTGAATGGATACAAAAACAAGACCCATATATATGCTGTCTACAAGAGACCCACTTCAGACTTAGGGACATATACAGAGTGAAAGTGAGGGGATGGAAAATGATATGCCATGCAAATGGAAATCAAAAGTAGCTGGAGTAGCATTTCTTATATCAGACAAAATAGACTTTAAAGTAAAGACTCTTACAAGAGAAAAAGAAGGATACTACATACTGACCAAGGGATCAATCCAAGAAGAAGATATAACAATTATAAATATTTATGCACCCAACATAAGAGCACCACAATACATAAGGCAAATACTAACAGCCATAAAAGGGGAAATCTACAGTAACACAATCATAGTAGGGTAGTTTAACACCCCACTTTCACCAAGGGACATATCATCCAACATGAAAATAAATAAGGAAACACAAGCTTTAAATGATACATTAAACAAGATGGACTTAACTGATATTTATAGGACATTCCATCCCCAAATACCAGAATACACATTTTTCTCAAGTGGTCATGGAACAGTCTCCTGGATAGAGCATATATTGGGTAACAAATCAAGCCTTGGTAAATTTAAGAAAATTGAAATCATATCAAGTACCTTTTCTGAACACTAAGCTATGAGACTAGATATCAATTACAGGAAAAGATCAGTGAAAAATACAAACACATAGATGCTAAACAATACACTACTTAATAACCAACTGATCACTGAAGAATTCAAAGAGGAAATCAAAAAATACCTAGAAACAAATGACAATGGAGACACGATGAACCAAAACCTATGGGATGCAGCAAAAGCAGTTCTAAGAGGGAAGTTTATTGCAATACAATCCTACCTTAAGAAACAGGAACATCTCAAGTAAACAAACTAAACTTTCACCTAAAGCAACTAGAGAAAGAAGAACAAAGAAATCCCAAGGTTAGCCGAAGCAAAGAAATCATAAAGATCAGATCAGAAATAAATGAAAGAGAAATGAAGGAAACGATAGGAAAGATGAATAAAACTAAAAGTGGGTTCTTTGAGAAGATAAACATAATTGATAAACAATTAGCAAGACTCATCAAGAAAAACGGGAGAAGACTCAAATCGATACAATTAGTAATGAAAAAGGAAAAGGAACAACTGACACTGCTGAAATACATAGGATCATGAGAGATTACTACAAGTAACACTATGCCAATAAAATGAACAACCTGGAAGAAATGGACAAATTCGAAGAAATGCACAACCTTCCAAGACTGAACCAGGAAGAAATAGAAAATATGAACAGACCAATCACAAGCACTGAAATTGAAACTGTGATTAAAATGCTTCCAACAAACAAAAGTCCAGGACCAGATGGCTTCACAGGCAAATTCTATCAAGCATTCAGAGAAGAGCTAACACCTATCCTTCTCAAACTTCCAAAATATAGCAGTGAGAGGAACACTCCAAAACTCATTCTGTGAGGCCACCATCACCCTGATACCAAAACGAGACAAAGATGTCACAAAGAAAGAAAGCTAAAGGCTAATATCACTGATGAATATAGATGCAAAATTCTCAATAAAACATTAGCAAACAGAATCCAACAGCATATTATAAAGATCATACACCATGATCAAGTGGGGTTTATTCCAGGAATGCAAGGATTCTTCAAAATATGCAAATCAATCAATGTGATACACCATATTAACAAATTGAAGGAGAACAACCGTATGATCATCTCAGTAGATACAGAGAAAGCTTTTGACAAAATTCAACACCAATTTATGATAAAAACCCTGCAGAAAGTAGGCATAGAGGGAACTTTCCTCAACATAATAAAGGCCATATATGACAAACCCACAGCCAACATTGTCCTCAATGGTGAAAAACTGAAAACATTTCCAATAAGATCAGGAACAAGACAAGGTTGCCCACTCTCACCACTATTATTCAACATAGTTTTGGAAGGCTTAGCCACAGTAATCAGAGAATAAAAAGAGATAAAAGAATCTAAATTAGAAAAGAAGTAAAGCTGTCACTGTTTGCACATGACATGCTACTATACATAGAGAATCCTAAAGGTGCTACCAGAAAACTACTAGAGCTAATCAATGAATTTGGTAAAGTAGCAGGATACAAAATTAATGCATAGATATCTCTTGCATTCCTATACATTAGTAATGAAAAATATGACAGTGAAATTAAGAAAACACTCCCAGTTACCATTGCAACAGAAAGAATAAAATATCTAGGAATAAACCTACCTAAGGAGACAAAAGACACTGATGAAAGAAATTAAAGATGATAAAAAGAGATGGAGAGTTATACCATGTTCTTGGATTGGAGTAATCAATATTGTGAAAATGGGTCTTCCACCCAAAGAAATCTACAGTTTCAGTGCAATCTCTATCAAATAACCACTGGCATTTTTCACAGAATTAGAACAAAATATTTCACAATTTGTATGGAAACACAAAAGACACTGAACAGCCATATCAATCTTGAGAACGAAGAGTGGAGCTGCAGGAATTAGGTTCCCTGAGTTCAGACTATACTACAAAGCTACAGTAATCAAGACAGTATGGTACAGGAACAAAAACAGAAAGATATATCAAAGGAACAGGATAGAAAGCCCAGAGATAAACCCACACACATATGGTCACCATATTTTTGATAAAGGAATATTTTTGATAAAGGAAGCAACAATATACAGTGGAGAAAAGAAAGCCTCTTCAATAAGTGATGCTGGGAAAACTGGACAGCTACGTGTAAAAGAATGAAATTAGAACACTCCTTAACACCATACACAAAAATAAACTCAAAACGCACCATACACAAAGATAAACTAAAAATGGAGTAAAGACTTATAGGTAAGGCCAGACACTGTCAAATTCTTAGAGGAAAACATAGGCAGAACACTCTATGACATAAATCACAGCAAGATCCTTTTTGACCCACCTCCTAGAGAAATGGAAATAAAAACAAAAATAAACAAATGGGACCTAATGAAACTTCAAAGTTTTTGCACATCAAAGGAAACCATATACAAGACCAAAAGACAACCCTCAGAATGGGCAGAAATATTTGAAAATGAAGCAACTGACAAAGGATTAATCTCCAAAATTTACAAGCAGCTCATGCATCTCAATAACAAAAAGCCAACAACCGAATCCAAAAACGGGCACAATACCTAAATAGTCGTTTCTCAAAAGAAGATATACAGATTACCAACAAACACATGAAAGAATACTCAACATTATTCATCATTATAGAAATGCAAATCAAAACTACAATGAGATATCATCTCACACCGGTCAGAATGGCCATTATCGAAAAGTCTAGAAACAATAAATGCTGGAGAGGGTGTGGAGAAAAGGGAACACTCTTGCTATGTTGGTGTGAATGTACATTGATATAGAGAGAACATAGAGAACTATGGAGCATAGAGAACTATGGAGAACAGTATGGACGTTCCTTAAGAAACTAAAAGTAGAACTACCATACGACCCAACAATCTCACTACTGGGCATATACCCTGAGAAAACCATAATTTAAAAAGAGTCATGTACCACAATGTTCATTTCAGCTCTATTTACAATAGCCAGGACATGGAAGCAAACTAAGTGTCCATCAACAGATGAATGAATATAGAAAATGTGGCACATATACACAATGGAATATCACTCAGCCATAAAAAGAAACGAAATTGAGTTATTTGTAGTGAAGTGGATGGACCTAGAGTCTGTCATACAGAGTGAAGTAAGTCAGAAAGAGAAAGACAAATACTGTATGCTAACACATTTGTATGGAATGTAAGAAAAAAAAAAGGTCATGAAGAAACTAGGGGTAAGACGGGAATGAAGACACAGACCTACTAGAGAATGGACTTCAGGATATGGGGAGGGGGAAGGGTAACCTTGGATAAAGTGAGAGAGTGGCATGGACATATATACACTACCAAACGTAAAATAGATAGCCAGTGGGAAGCAGTCACATAGCACAGGGAGATCAGCTTGGTGGTTTGTGACCACCTACAGGGGTGGGATAGGGAGGGTGGGAGGGAGGGAGGCACAAGAGGGAAGAAATATGGGAACATATGTATATGTATAACTGATTTGCTTTGTTATAAAGCAGAAACTAACACACCATTGTGAAGAAATTATACTCCAATAAAGATGTTAAAAAAATGACAAAAAGATAAAGAGAGAATATTAAAAGTAGAAAGGGAAAAACAACAAATAACATACAAGGGAACTCCCATAGGACTATCAGCTAATTTTTTCAGCAGAAACTCTGCAGGCCAGAAGGGAGTGGCACAGTATATTTAAAGTGATGAAAGAGAAAAATTTCCACCCAAGAATTCTCTACCCAGCAAGGTTCCTGTTCAGATTTGATGGAGAAATCAAAAACTTTATAGACAAGCAAAAGCTAAAAGAATTCAGCACCACCAAACCAGCTTTACAACAAATGTTAAAGGAACATGTCTAGGCAAAAAAGAAAAGGCCATAATTAGAAACAAGAAAATTACAAAATGAAAAAGTTCACCAGTAAAGGCAAACATACAGCAAAGGTAGGAAATCATACACATACAAGCTAGTAAGGAGGTTAAAAGACAAAACTAGTAAAATCACCTGTATTCAGAGCAAGCAGTTAAGGGATACACAAAAGAATTAGATGTAAAATATGATACCCAAAACAGTAATCATTATGGGAGGAGAGTATAAATGCAGGGATTTTAAAATGCATTTGAAATTAAGAGATCAGCAAATTAAAACAATCACATATATACATAGACTGCTATAAAAAAAAAACCTGTGGTAACTGCAAACCAAAAGTCTATAATAGATATGCACACAAAAAAAGGAAAAGGACTTTAAAAACATAATACTAAACACAGTCATCGAATGAAAAGAGAAGGGAAGAAAGAAGAAGAAAAAAAAAGAACTACAAAAACAACCCCCAAACCATTAACAAAGTGGCAACAAAAGATGCATATCAATAATTACCTTAAATGTAAATGGACTAATTGCTCCAGCCAAAAGACACAGAGTCGCTGAATGGATACCAAAACAGGACCCATATATTTGCTGCCTACAGGAGACTAACTTCAGATCTAAAGACACACATAGACTGAGAATTCCCTGGTGGTCCACTGGCTAGGACTCTGTGCTTCCACTGAAGGGGGTGTGGGTCAGAGAATTAAGATCCTGAGAGTCATGTGGCATGGCCAAAAAAAAAAAAATAGGCACACAAAGAAAGTGAGGGGATGGAAAAAAGTATTCCATGCAAATGGAAATCAAAAGAAAGCCAGAGTAGCAATACTTATAGCAGAAAAAATAGACTTTAAGATAAAGACTGTTACAAGAGACAAAGACACTACATAATCATGAAGGGATCAATCCAAGAAGAAGATATAACAATTGTGAACATATAGGCACCCAGCATAGGAGCACCTAAATATTGAATATATAAAGCAAATATGAACAGACATAAAGGGAGAAATTGACAGTAACCCAATAACAGTAGGGGACTTTAACACCTCACTTACATCAATGGACAGATCATCCGGACAGATCATCCAGACAGAAAATGAATCTGGAAACGCTGGCCTTAAATGACCCATTAGAGCAGATGGACTTAATAGTTATGTAGAGAACACTCCATCTGAAAGCCACAGAACACATTCTTTTCAAGTGCAGATGGAACATTCTCCAGGATAGGTCACATGCTAGCCTACAAAACAAGTCTCAGTAAATTTAAGAAAACTGAAATCATATCAAGCATGTTTTCAGATCACAACACTTTGAGACTAGAAACCAATTATAAGAAAAAAACTACAAAAACACAAACACATGGAGGCTAAACAATATGCTACTAAACAATCAGTGGATCACTAAGGATTGAATTTCAAATTGATAAGGCTACACAAAAACTTGATCATGGTTGAATTTTCAATAAAAATAAAAAAATTTTAATTATCATAATTACGATTATTATGATATCATACAGCAGCATTTATTGGCACTTAATAAAGCACTGTGCCAAATATGTTGTATACAAGTTCATTTTGTATACACACAAAATTCGTAAACAGCAGCTTCAATTTCCAGATGAAGAAATCAAGGTTTTAAAATGATAAGTATCTTCCCAAGATAACACAACTAGTAAGTAGAAATGCTAGGATCTAGACAGAAGTCTCTGCTGTGTATCTGGTTAATCATTTATTTAATCATTTTACTTTTGTTAGGATGTTATTCTAACAAATTTTCCTAATCATATTAGGAAATATGATTATTTTCCATTTAAATTATTGCATAAGTGTACACAGCAATTATGGATCTCTTTCTTCTCTGATGCAGGATGCTATAAGGAAAAATAAGATTTTTCTGTAGAGACAGAATGCTTGGGCTTGAAGGTAGTTAGACTCCTACTACCTTTATAAACTTTCCAAGTCATCTAAATGCCTGGGACTGCTTCCTTATCTATAACTGTCATATATGACATCAACTTCAGGTAATATACAAGATACCACTTTGAAACCATTGGGAACTATACACACAGTCTTAGCCTAAGTACAGTTTTAAGAGATACAAATGTGCCCAAGCTACATTTTACAATTTGGAGAGTATTTTCAAGAAATGGAAAACTTAAGAACATTCATATTTTTATTTGTAGAATTTCATATGAGAGAGTGGCTATTTTAGAATTTTTAAAAATGACACTCCCAGGGTCTCTGGATCCCAGCTCCCTAGCTTACTACATTTATATGAAGGTAATATTCCAGGGTCTTATAAAGATAAGAGAAGGTATATACAAGAGTACAAAAAATCCTCAAGAACCACTATATTGACTCATACACACAATTCTACTTGATTTTCATATTTTGCTTTGTAATAGGGAATTCATGACTTAAAGACAAAAATTGATGAGTATGTTCATTATGTATAGATATAATTTATGTTATTATTTTATTCAAATTGCTATTTTATATTACTGGATATAATTTAGTATTGAATTAGAAAAAAATTACCTTTAAATATTTCCTGTTTGTATACTAGGTGGTATACTACAACCTAACAGTATTCTGACTGCACATTCTGGACTTTGCCTAGAGAAAACTACTCAGGAGAGTATAGGCAGTAACTCATTTGTGTCATCTTTACTTACCCAAATATATGCTGTCTCATACACTTAAATGCATGTGTGGGATTAAAGATGGCTACACATTCTTTGCTACTTCTCCCATTGAGTCATGAAGTCTAATATTCTTCCCCTTCAATACTGGTTAGCTTTTTTTGATTTGCTTTACCATAGAATGCATAGAGGTAATGTTCAGGAGCTACTTAGGTATTCCCCTGGGCCTCTTGGAACACTCTTTTTGGGGATCCAGAACTTCCATGTAAAGGGTATGGTTCCCCTGAGACCACCATGCTAGAATGGTCATGTGTAGGTGCTCTGGTTTTCCCAGCTAAGTCAGCCTTCTAGCCCTCCCTACCAAGGTGACAGACATAAAATTAAAGCCAACTTGACCCTCCAACCAGACCATGCCCCAGGTGAATATCACCTACTGACCTCAATCAACGCCATGGGCAACTGAAGAATTGCCAGCAAAGCATTACTCAAATCATGACCTCTTCCCCACAAAACCATGGCATATTATAAAATGGTTCTTGTTTTAAGTCATGAAGATTTGGGTTAGCTTATTATGAAGCAATAGATAACTAGAACAGTGCATAAAGGGTAATAATTGCATATTAATGCCAGAAGTCTTAAATTTCCATAAATCAGTAATAAACTACTACTACTGATAGTTCAGTCCTTACACATAATTATTGTACACTAGATATAGATAACCACACTATGGTAAATAAATACTATGCACAAGAATGCTTGTATCTCACAAAGGGCACTGAATTTTATTGTAATTCCTCTCATATTCCAAATGGCAAGATTATCTAAGTAACCTAAATAATATTCATTTGTAGTCTTACAAATAAACCAAATTAACTAAAATAATGGTTATCTCAGATGCAGTGAAAGAGGCTTGCTTATACCCATAAGCCATTACTTGCACGTCACTCAATACAACTCTATGTTAAGTTAAAAGAATATCTGGATTAGAAAGAACAGTAAGACTCTCAAAATTCATAAACAAGGTGTTTTAAAAAAATACGTCATGGAATTGTCTTCAGGGACAATTTCCTTTTCTTTGCTGCTGTATGAATAGGTAAAATATTTAGAAATGTTTTCTTATTTTTCCACACAGCCTAAGGTAAGAGCAGTAAATATGAGTTGTAAAGAAAGCTCCATGGCGCACACAGGGACACCAAATATTTTCTTTGCCTTTTCCTTTTTGCCTTGGCCTATAAAGAAACTAGCTTAGAACTGAGTATCTATCAGCAGCTCTTGACCTAATAGGATTAACAGATTTCAGAATTTTCCAACTTTCCTTGGAATCTATTTTCCAAATTTAGTTTGGGTTCAAGTTCCTCCATGAAAATTAAGGATCCTAAAGAAACCAAAAAAAATGCATTTATTTTAAACAATATATCTTCTTGATCAAATCTCCTGTATAATAAATGTCAAAACATATAGGTAGGTAATTGAATGGTTTGAATATTACAAACAGTGCTGGCAAAATGTCTATTGGCTGAGATCCGTAACAGATAGTGGTTTCAGTTTTAAAGTAGTTAAGATTCATTAACAGTTGTATTACAAGCAGGGAGACAAAAATAGTAAACGTAAGCAACAATAATGTCAAAATGGTAAGAGTTAAAAAGTATAGAACTAAAATATCACTTGAAGTTGGTAGCTAATCTGTTACAACACACTTTCTACTGATCCTGATTGTTAGAGTGATATTGTGAGTCTGGTTTTATATAAACATGATTAATGAAATAAGAGAGTGGAATCAATATTATGCTCTGATTCAGAAACCTTGGAGTGGCAAAAATGAGTTTTAACAAGTCTTCCAGGTTAATTCTGATGCCTGTTAAGATTCTGGCTTAGACTGTAACTACTTCTACAAAGATCACAAAGTCAAATACTTAAAGATCAATAGTTGCATTAAAGCTCCTTTCCTTCTAAAAATTATCTTCTTAGGATACTAGAATGTAGGACCATTGTTGAACAGACTCTCCTGATCTTCAAGTGGAATATTTGCCTGTAATTTGTAAAGAAGCAGACTCTCCTAGAGTTGAAAGGGATGCTCAATAAGCTGAAAGGTATATAATTGAGAAAAAATAAATTATTGACATTTTTTCAAGTTAAGGTATATTAGAGGTTCTATTTCCCCTTGGATATAGAAAGCTGGGACTAGTGTTCCTTCTACCCTAGCAAGAAAACCTATGTAAAGTAAAAAAATCACAGCTTTGATGAACACATCAAAGAGCCAATGTCACTAGTCAACCAAGTAGTATCAAATCCACTGACTCTCAGCCCCTGCCAAGGAGAGATGAGACACGAGCATGTCACCAGTGACAGACTACAGCTAGAAGAGATGCTGGGTGCCATATAACCAGGTTAGATGCATTCAGCTACAACTGTAATGTATTGTAAAGGTCAGCTGTGGACTAGAGTATAGCACTCTAGGAGCTGTAGACACAGGAGTTTGCACCCACTTGCAGGCTCTTCTCCATGGACTTCAATCTCCTGCTCATGAGAAAGACTGTGGGAAGAGTAGGCGTTGCAAGTACCTTTCTTGGTATTGCAGGCTTGGAGGGGGAAGTGGTCACTGCTGGGAGAAAAGCATGAAGTCCTGTTGCAACCTTTCTCTGGAAAAGAAAATAAGCCTCTGGGGGAGGAGCAGAAAACCTGTCACCACCAGGGCAAACATGCAGACTCACTGTAGCAACAGAAAAGCTTAAACAAACAAACAAACAAATAACACTTCCAACCCTGGGGAAGTCTTGGACTCAGGAGCCTACACCAATAATATCAGAGACCTGCTACTACTGGGAGAGGGAAAAGAAACTCTCCCATAGAAGACCAACCAGAGATAGATGGAGTTTGGCTGCCAGGAAGAGAAGAGGCAGGACCACTGAGAAAGGCTATTTCTAAGACCTAGAAACAGATCCTGTCTAAAGTAGAGAACCCCTTGTCCTCACCACCAGGCTACCAAGCACCAAGCAGTGTGTAACTGCAGTCTATCACTGGTTGAGGGAAAAAAGTGTGAAGAGGGATACAATTTGTGATAGAGATGAAAGCACAAGCTAAAGGTAAAGGAGAAACATTGAGAAAATGCATCTGAAATTCCAGCCTTCAATCTAAGGGAAAGGAATTAAAGCCAATGGTTCACTGAAGGTAATCATAGGAACAAGACAACCCAAACTCAGCTAATTACTGACTATATTCACTCAACAACATCCCTTCCCATATACACACATTCACTAACAGCCTAACAGAAGAGATGTAACCATTTCCAGACATAAAGTCTCTACTCTTAAACACAAAATGTCTTATGTTTAATCAAAAATTACATGACACACAAAAAGGCAAGAAGAAAAGCACAGTGTTACGAGAGAAAATAATCAACAGAGCAGACTCAAACATGACCCCTATGTTTAATCTATCAAATGAGAAATTTCAGCAGAGATGGTGTTATGAATTGAATTGTGCATCCTGGCCAAACACATGCCTTGAAGCCCTAAACCCAATGTGACTGCATTAGGAGACAGGTCCTTTAGGGAGGTAACCAAGGTTAAATGAGTTCATAAGGGTGAGGCCAGATCCCACAGGGCTAATGTCCTTATAAGAAGATGAAGAGACACCAGAGCTTGCACTCTCTTTCTCTGTCTCTCTCCATATGTACACACAGAGGAAAGGCCAAGTGAGGACACAGCAATAAAGTAGCCATCTACAAGTCACGAAAAGAGGCCTCATGAGACACCAGTCCCCACAGCCCCTTGATCTTGAACATCTAGCCTCCAGATCTGTGAGAAAATACATTTTTGTTGTTTTAGACACTCAGTTTGTGGTATTTTGTTATGGCCACCTAAGCAGACTAATACACATGAACTCTACTAAAAAATCAAATGGAAATTCAAGAAATAAAAAAACATGATAAGGGAGATAAAGAATACCTCTGTCAAACTCATAAGTAGACTTAAGACAACTGAATAGACAATCATTGAACTTGAAGATCGGTCCATAGAAACAACCCAAGCTTAAAAACAAAAAGAGTGGCAAAAAAATAACAGAATTCAAGAGTTATGGGATAATATGAAACAATCTCACATATGTGTAATTTGAATCCCAGAAGAAGAGAGACAATAATGCAGGAGGATTTTGTCAAGAAATAATGGTCAAGAGTTTTCAAAAATTCATGGCAGTCATCACAACATAGATGCAAGAAATTCAGAGATTTCTCAGAAGGATAAATTACTAAACAGGCATACGGACACACACACACACACACACACACACACACACACACACACTCCCAGATACATTACATTTAAAGTGCTGATAAAAAAATTGTTGAAGGCAGCCATCAGAAAAAATAATCATTATTTCCACAGGAATAAAATTAAGATTTACCACAGACATTAAAAACCATGAAGGACAGAAAATAGTGGAGTCAGGTATTTAAAGTGCAGCTGAGAAAACAAAATTGCTATCTTAGAATTTTATACCCAATGAAAATATCTTTGGGTATAAAAGACATACTCTGTGCAGAATTACTCCACACAATATAAAAAGAAATTCTTCAGGGAGAAGGAATATGATACCAGATGAAACTTGGATGTACACACACAAAAAGAAGTCTTCAGGAAAATCCATTTTCCCAACTGCCTTAGCTATTGCACTGCTGAAAAGAATGCAGCCTTTGCATCTCAGCCCATAAGCTTCAGAGAGTGATCATCTCAGTCAGGGTCTTCAACAGGACTGGAAAGCAATCAAATCCTACAGTGCTGTTATCTTAGCACCTAGCATCCTTCCAGAGTGGCTGAAATGAATTGATGTCTCTTTTCAAAAAGTCATATACTGATATCTTACAAATACGGTGATTGGAAGGAACTCCATAATAAGAATATGAATATCTCAGTGACAGTCTCTAATAACATTATTATTATGTTGCATATGAATAAGATGTCTTTATTGGCCAAAAAAACCCACTGAAGGAAAGGGTTCAAACAGACTTTCAAAATTAACTGGACTGGTCCAGTAAGCTACAGTGGACTGGTAGCCTCATTCTCAAGACAATTTCTTGTCCTTTGTTATGGTTCTTGTTAGACTGTCCTGAACTTTGCTAGTTGGCATTCCTTCCTGCTTTTGACAACAGCATATTTCAGAAAATTGTTAAAATTTCTATATTCCTATGATTCTATTTCTTTAAATTATACTCTTTAAGTATTCTGTAGCCTATAATGAAATTTAAGATGTACTGTCAGATGATCAGGACAGAATGCAAGATTCATAGAATACAGGAGAGAGGACATATATTACATTCATATTTGAATTTGGAAGAAGTCTAATGATAATGGTACTTATCTAAAGAGGGCAACTACATTATGCAAAAATAATATTCCATAAACAATAAGACAAAATTAGTTTTATTATAAAAATACATATGCTTTGTATATGAGTCATATAGAATTGACACAACTGATAGAATTTACTATGCTACACTGAAGTGAATACTTATTGCTTGCTTGCTGAATTTCTGATATTTTTGTTCATTTATATCTCCATTTGGAAACATTATTTCAATAACATATTAGGAAGTAGAACATATTGTTTTGTAGTAATTTTGGTAATGCATTTTAAAGCATCCCATCCAGGATAAGAAGACTGTACAAGAACTACATGGCTACCATTACTATCACCTTGATCTAGGAAATCAGGAATTTATTTAGTGTTAGTAGGAAAACATAAGAAAGAAAGCCTTTCCCATCTGCCTACTAATTCAATTCAATTAAATAAACATTCATTTTATTTATTTTATTTCCATGCACTAGCTGTGCAAGACACGGGCAGGCAGCTTAACAGAAAAAAGAACAACATGCTTACTTACTAATTTGATTCGATGACCAGGAGTTGCACTGATTTCCCATGTGCATTCTTTCCTGATTGGGTACTTGTCTGGCCAGTTGGACTAGTGATAAAGGCACTTGGACTGTGAATCTTCTGTTCACACTCAGCTGTGCCAATAATGATAAAATCAATTAGTGTGGAAGTCTAGCCCAGAATTGGGCCAGCAAGGAAGTAGCCTGTTTACACACTATCCTGATGAAAGATTTTCCTCAATAACTGATCCTCACTCTAGTATCCAGTATCATATTCATCTGCTTTGGTAAACCTGTTGCATAATCATTATCATAATCAGAAAATGTTTTTGGGGGGGGGTTCACATGAAATTGTGTTTACAATGAATTAGATAAATGTCTACAAGAAAATGAACTCTTTTTAACTGCTGGATCTGTAAGTTTAGATTTTAACAGAGCAACATTATTGACAATCAAAGATATCAACTCTTGGTATGTGCAAAATATTTAGTGCAATGCCACAACAAAAATGACTATGTCGTTTTCAGTTATTTTTTTCCTATTAACAGAAACATCATTTATAGCTAACTAGTATCACTAAGCCACTTTATGAAACATGTCTTTACATTTTCTCTCTCTCTTTGTTAAAGTATACACTTGAATACTTAAACCATAATTTTAGCTGCTTAAGTAAATTATCTGTCATTTCATCACAGTGAAATGAAGCACTAAGGGGAAAAATATGTAAACAGCTACTAGCTTCTGAATTAATTTAAAAAAATGTCATTCAATTAACATGAAATTTATTTTAGGTCTTACAATTTAAAAAACTTCATCTTGGAGGCGACCATCCAATATTGTTAATTTCAAACTTCAAAAACATGTAATATCCTCAGACTGTATTCTATCTATATAATTTAAGAAGTGTCACCCTGCACATCCTGGCTTAGGCTGGAAATTATTTGTTATGTATTGTGTAACCCATTCTAAAATACAATTAATTCTGTGAAATTTTCCAAGAAATCTCTGGGGAAATACTTTACTATATGGAAAAAACACTTGTTGCACTACAGGGCTGCACAGTAAGGATAAAATGACTGACTTTACTGTGCTGTTGGCACATGCTCTCCGACTAGACCTTTGCTTTAACTGTGCCGAGTTTCCATAGGGAGATTTGGATTCTTAACCAAGGAACACAAAAAAAGGGTGAAATTCAGCTCCTTTCAAACAATATAGGGTCATGCAGCAAGACAGTAGTCTTAAAGTCTGGATCCTGTCTTGACAAGGTTTCCTAAATCCCATTATCCCTGTCCTTGCCTTGGCCATATGAAGTGTGGAATCTCCCAGATCTGGCAAATAGTTTAGTTTTTAAGACAAAGCCAAGAGGCTCACTGCTAAACTGTATAAGGCACCTGTACTATAGCAGTGGTGAAAGAAAATCCAGCCCCTTTACTAACAGTAAAGATGAACTTTATTAGGGGTGCCTGGATACAGTTCCATTTAAAAAGAAGTCCTTTCTTGAAAATATTTACTCTAATGAAGAGAGACTTTGGATATCTAAATTTATTTGCTACCTGTGAGTCACAGGCTACATGCATACTCTGAAAAGCTCTTTTTTTTTTTCTGAATTACCTTTCATATTTCAAAATAACTGGGCCTATTCCCCAGCCTACTGATTTATCAGAATGCTTTACCAAGTTACATATATCACAATCTCATTGGTTTATGCTCATACATGAAAGTAAAAAGAGAAAAAAATCCTACTTGCATATGATTCTGGGCAATGTCATTAACTCTGTGAAGTAAAGAGGAAAAAAATGTGACATATGACCATATTTGAATGGAACTGAATGGAACAAGGGTCAATTCAGGGTATTCTGTACTATTGGAATGTGAATACAAAGAAGTGCTATCTAACTGTGGTTCCAGTCAGGCACCCACCACTCTACATGTGCTAATGACTAGTTATGAAACCTGCCTTAGTAATAAATCCAAGTTAAATGGAAAATTCAGCAGCAGACCCACAAAGGAAGAAATAAGACCTGAATAACTATTTCTTGTTCCCATGTAGCTCATATTGGCTCAGGAGATTAAGATAATTATCTTTATAAAATCTTGGAATATGCTAAGAATTTGGGACCAAAAACTGGTAGGCTAATATTGAGTCACTAGGATGCTTCTGTGTGTGTGTGTCTTGGGGAGGGGGTAAAACCATGACTTAAAACTCTAAATGGCACAGTATTTTCAAATGTCTTTCTTCTGGTAGGCATTTTTGAATTTGATACTCCTGGTATTTAAAGTGACATCACTCATGTAGCACATATATGAGATATTTTGGGGAGGGAAATTGAACTAAACGTAAAACATTTAGCAGAAGTTAAGTTTAAATATGGAGATAGTTATAAGGTCTGTTCTGTGAAGACTGAGGGATAATGTAGTGCCTTTCTGGCTGCCAGATGGCATCACGGCAGCTTCTGTGTCTGTTATACAAAGTTATTCTAATTCCAACCATATATGAAGTGCAGTACTTTTAGGTAATACAAGGTTTCCAATAGTATGACTTGGATCTTTGAACACTGCATGTATTTTTATTTTTGACATTTGAACAGTTAACATTTATCACTCATTGATATGATTAACTCTACCTGGAAGGACTGCTTTACCCAAACTGCATGAAATTCTAGATGTTGTCAAAAAAAGAACACTTCTTTCATACCTTCCTTGCAATCATGTTTATTTTCATGCAGCACAAATCCATTACGGCACTGACACATGTAGCTTCCCACTGTGTTGACACACTCATGTTGGCACCTGCCATTATCCTTAGAGCACTCATCTTTGTCTAGCAAAGAGATAACCCCATAGATTAGTAAGTAGCTTTAAAAACAAAAGATATCAAAGGAGAGTCATTTAGTTGTGGTTAACACTTGCAAAGGGTAAACTAAGTCACAGCTTTCCATGTTCCCAACATAAAACAAACAAACAAAAAAATCAAAAAATTTATAGTGTCTTAGTCCTACCCACCCCTTGTTTAGCTTGGAGCCTTGCGCCATGAATTGTTTCCAAGATCATTTGCACCAGGGTAACAACATGTAGTCCTCTTTCATTCCTATGCTGGAGAAGTTTTGAGTAGGGCAAAGGAAATGAAAGAATCTTTTTCCAGCTAATCCTAAACATTTATAGCCAATTTTTAAAATAAATTAAAAATTGTGAGTAGTTTGATTAAATGCAAATAATGGCATTTAAGTGGAGGGAAATCCTTCACTATATTAACTGTGGTGTATAGGCAGAGGCTAAACACATTTCCAACATTTGTGTGTAATCGTTTTTTAAAAATCACTCAGTATAATTACTGTAGTTGATTTTTTAAATTAACTTTGCAGTTATGCTGAGCATCAATAAATCTGAATATTTTATAATATTTCAAGACAGAATAAGGCATCATTAGACTATCTTTAAAAAGAAACAATTTATATATTTTAAACTAATCTCCTCTAGCAGACCAGTTTATTAATAAGTAATTCTGTAAAAGGGCTTTTAGTGTGCTAGAAGTAAAGGTTAGAATAGGAAATATGAGCTTTAAGAAATAGACAACAAATTTACTACAGGGAAAAAATTATTAGCAGGCAGTCAATTCAGTGAGAGGCATCAGCCACCATATTATGTTGCTTAGCTGTCATTCCATGACTGGCTTGCCCTTTAAAGTAAATACTGGCCTCTGCTCCTGACACATACATATGATGACACATCACTCAGACCTTCCCCACTCCCATAACACAGAGAACAAAGAGGACGCACGGCAGTCACATCAAAGGTCAGGCTGAATTCAAAATTTACACTGTGAACTGATTTTTCTAGTGAAAATTTGTGAGCTCATGGTGGCACACAAATAGCAAATGTTATTTTTGCCTTTGTAATCAAATCAATATTCCCCCTATGGAGATGGGTTTAGGAAAAACATTTTTATCCAAGGATCTGATAGTAATTTTTATGTATGCAACTATTTTTTCCCATTTTGTAGACTGATAACACGACATAGCAGATATATGCTATGTCTAATATTGCCAATTCATGCATTGGCAATATAAGAATATTCCATATACATACAGGCAGTCCCAAAGTTCTAAAGAATATATCAGGATCAATATATCTGCAATTTATGTGTTCTCTACCTATCCTTAACACTTCCATTACACTTTTAATACTTACTATGGAGGCTAAGCAGAGGAGAAAAAAAGCATAGAATAAAGAAAATTTATCTCTAAAAGAACATCAAACATCAAAATATATAAGAAATCAGAAATTAATAGAGAATTAGCCTTGTAAAATTAATTTTAGAGAAATTCATAATTTGAAGGTCCCATTACCTTAATTGTATCAACAGTGAAAATTACATGTGGTAAGTTGTGAATGACCTGTGCAGAATGGGTGAATGGTGAACCATACTTCCTACTACCATGCTGTCAGCTACCTGCATTTCCTAATTCAGACAGTCAAGCAGTAGATGATTTAAATTTACTATTTTAACACACCTTTCCAGGTGCTCTTAAGATGCTTTGGAAAAATACTTCTTCATGGGTTGATGCAGAAATACACTTCATCATTGTTAAAAGGAAAGAGCCAATTTAAAAATTTCTGGTGCTAGAATTACTCTGAAATAGACACATATTTCCTATAAAAATATTTATCTAATGTTGCTTGGTATACTTAAAACCTGATATAGTGAACTTTAGTTGTACTCTAGGTCAACCAGACTTTTGAGGGTTGGTTGGAAATCTAAGAATTGTAAGTAAAGTAGTTTAGAAAAAATTAGTTCACATTTGCAATTGACTGGTAAACAGGTTGCTCAGTGACAAACCTATCAGGGCAGGGACTGCCTGAGTCATCCTTTTATTTGGATCTGTTTAGACTACCATACATGAGATATATAAAAATATTAAAAGAAAGAACACAAGTTAGTATTGCTGAATTTTAAAACCTACAGTCATTTTATAATGAAAACAGTTCCA
Source organism: Lipotes vexillifer (assembly GCF_000442215.2). NCBI lineage: Eukaryota > Metazoa > Chordata > Mammalia > Artiodactyla > Lipotidae > Lipotes > Lipotes vexillifer. The sequence goes on from NW_006783836.1 coordinate 61,526, forward strand.
AAACATAAAATATTTCTAACATTTAAACTTCATTTTAGTGGAAATCTCATGTTGCTAGGTGATATTTGTAAGGAGAGTTATTTTCTTTAGATCTGATAGAACATAATCTGACTTGCGGTAATGGTAAGTAAAGAGAAATAAAGTTGAAAGTGAAACCATTCATATTTGAATAGTAGTTTTTTGTAGCCAGTTTTTCCTATTTCTAATGTGCTGGAAAAATAATTTTTAGAGGAAGAAGAATAAAATGAGGAAGAAGAGGAGGAGGAGCATGAAGATTTTATATAGTCATATTGTCTAAGTATCTATTATTTTTCAGTGTTCCAGCTGATAAATGTTTCCTGTCTTCTTCCCTGCATCAAACATTTCTTAATACAAGCGATGTCACGTTAAAATTGAGTTATCAAATACACTGCTAGAATATATGTACAGGTTAATTTAAAGCTTGCTTAAAATTCAAAATTGGACAAATCAAAATAGAAATTAAAAGCAGCAGATAAAAGTCATCATCCCCAGCAAAGTAGCATTTAAAATTGTGCTGGCATATGCCAAATAGTCAATATGAAAAGACAAAATTTTAGTAAACCTCGGAATACTTGGAATTATCCAGACTTTTTAATATCACACAAAGAAAGCTATTTATTTAACTTAATATCATAAAAGATGAGTTCCCCAAATATATTCTGAACTTATTATAAAAGGTCATCAAACTTGAGGAAAAAAAAAACTATTAGCAAATATAATTCTGTTTTCACTTTCTTTCCTTTTCTCCTCTTAGGACACAAACTACTAATATTTTGAAAAATGAAAATCCAAAGAAAGAGAGAAGGAAGGAGGTTGCAGAGTTTTAAAAATTTCTCAGAAAGTCTGCATAACAAATTCAATAATTGAGAATTCTATCAATGATTCATTTGAAATTTTCTAACATTTTCATACTATAGGCAGGAATTTAAAAAATCGTTTTTATTAGTAAGAGAAACAAACATTTTATTGAGTAGAAATCAAAACATTTAATCTTTGCAGGTGGAAATTAGCCTCCTTCTTTGGAATGGACATATCTGATTTCCATTCCTTCATGCTAGATGAAGGAAAGGTCCATTATTATGGAAAAAGGAAGTGGCATTTTCCCATCAGAGGCCTGCAGAGTATCCTTGAGACTATCAGAGGCCATTAGTCTATGAATAATACATACTGGATGGGAATGAAGTGGCAACCTGTATTAAGTTCTTGCAAGATTCAAAAATAAAACTTTTCTCTTTGCAGAAAGCTTCCTTGTCTGTAGGAAAAAGAAGTAAAGGGTCCACGCACCAGAACAGAAACACATGAGCAGATATATTTACAATAAATGCTCAAATATAAAATAAACAGATCACACACATTCATGCATACAAACATACACCCCATGCATGTGTGCACGCATACAAGACACACACAGGTTTCAACACAAAACTGTTGAAAAATAATCACCTTCAAAAGACCTCTGATAAGCTCTACTGAGAGCAACGACAGACAATTTGCTCTTTCTAAAACATGCAAATATTTAAATATCATTTATCATGAAACTTGGAACAGGATTCAGAATCATAGGAGAGCTTTATTTGAAATTAATCACACTAATATTTAATGTTTTGTTAGAATAATATCAGGTTGAATTTATTCTAAAAATACCTATGACCATTCCATGAAAGAAATGGTGTACAGGAGGAACAATGAAAAGAAATATCTATAAACACTGAAAGGTAGATAAGACGAGGAGCAGGTCAGTTGAAATCACTTGAATACAGAGGTAGAAATATCACACAAATCATTTTATCTGACTCCTATATTTGTTACAGACAGAAATAAACTGGGAATCAAGAAATCTGGGTTTTACTGCATTTCTGCTACTGTGCAGGTCACTGGGTCCATCAGGAAAGGATCACATTCCCATTAAGTTACCCGTGAGGGGGACTGCCATTTAATGAGGTTATCCTTCAAGTCATCATTGAGTCTTTTCACCACTACCAGGTTGCCTAAAGAAGGTGGAATGTCTATGCACAGCTCTCACTGCCTGAAGTTATTTGTTACATTATTCCCAAATAATGAACAGTGTGATTAAATTAAAAGTCCAGTTTCCCAAATGTTGCTGCTTTTACATGAATAAAATCCTACTAATATTTCCTTTAAGTTTAACCTATTTAAAGAAAAATAATTTTGTTCTGAGTAGAATACAGTTAATTTTGCTTAATCACTTAAAATAAGTAAACTATATCATGTATACTTATGCAGATTTTTATACTTGTGTTCAAATATAACACCACAAAAAATTAAGTTTGGTTTTACTGTCATAAAAGTAAAGTAATTATTGTTAATCTAAAAACAAACCTCATTCATTCCAAGAAAATAGCAGTATTATATTGTTGAACCAGATCTCTTCTAGAAAATGCCTATGCCATTATATTCTGAATTACATTAAAAAATTAATAGACATGTAATTTTACATCATGTTCAAATAGTCTGACTTTTATAGTTGTAATTTCCTTATTTACTTTGATATTATTTCATTATATTGCTTTATAACATACCCTTAATATCAGAACTATATGACACTAATTTTTATAGAGGAGCTTGTGGATATTCTGCAGTATAAACCGATCACTTCTAGATTTTCAAGTTACAGCATTTTTCATGACTAATTTAAGACATTAAATAAGAATTTATGTGATGGTTTCTTGCTTTGATGTGCATGGAAGTGACAGAAATCTGTATTAATTATTTTGTTAATAAGTTCTTAGTGTCATTCTTCCAATTCCATTTCTTAGGTCTATAAAGTGCTTATTTAAAATCAGAGGCTATGTGCAAAAATAAGTAAAATCTCAGTATGATTATTTCATTAAATAATTGTAGTTTTTAAAATAATGCTACCGTTTATTTCATTATATTCATTAAAAATCTAAATACATTTTCCTTGTGTTTTTTCTTCCTTGATGTATCACTTAGCTGCAAGACAGCTAGAAGTTATTTTTAAATAGCTTTCCTTTACAAAATATATGAAATCACTTATAATAAATATTGTTTCTTTTTAAATTGAATTTCTTGATAATATTTCAGGGAAAAAGTATGCTGAAAAAATAGCTAAACATGGTATATTTCTCATTATGTTTTCATAAATTCATAATCACTTCTAAACTTTTTAGAAAACTGGTTATAAACAGAACCACTTAAGATTAAGTCTCCAGATAGGGTGGGAGGGAGGCACAAGAGGGAGGAGATATTGGGATATATGTATATGTATAGCTGATTCACTTTGTTATACAGCAGAAACTAACACACCATTGTAAAGCAATTATACTTCAATAAAGATGTTAAAAAAAAAAAAGTTTGTCTCCATCAAATGTTTCTGGATTAACATACACAATACAGCAAACATTTATTCAATTGTCTATAAGATATTATAAATTAACTATAAAAATAAAAATTAGAAGCTTTAACTCAATTCAAAACATTTGCATTAATATTATTAATTTGTATTAATATTTATTAACTAATTAACAAAGAGATGGATTTAAAAATTTCACTCTCAAAGATCAAAGTCTATTAGATAATGTTTTCAAATCTAGAAAATATTTGGGGTAAAAGATAGGTAGAAATATGATGTGTGTTTTCCTTTTAAAGTTATTTTTATATTTAAATCAGATGAAAACTGAGAAGAATTGTGGAGAAACTACACTGCACTATCTTTTCACCTTAACACAAACATTCTTGGGATTTTTAAATAGCATTGTTCAGATCTGTTCCCACCCACGTGCTTAGCTGTATGCACAGTGCACATAAAGCTTTATATCTAGATTTCCATTAATATTTTATCATATACAACTTTTTACACCATGAAATCATTAAACCATCCTTATGGTATGAAAGAGCTCACACAGTGCATTTGAAGGTTGTTTAAAATTTCTGTCACTATCACAGTATATTGAAAATCCTTCTTCCAGATTTTGAAATATTTCTTTATGAAAGAGTCCCAAGAACTGAATTTCTGAGCAAACAGATTAGTCAATGTAATAATTCTTGATTCCTATGCTAAATTTATTTCTAAAGAATTTGTCACAATTAATGCAGTAATGTGTTTTATCAAATCCCCAAGAGTGAATTTTAACATAAAAAAATCCTTCAATTTTGTTTGTGAAATACAATATCCCCATGGTTTACATGCCTACTTTCTAATAGATACGATGAGTTATTTGACTTTTAACACACAATTACACTTATAGCATTATTAGAACTCTAAAATGATATTTTCAATGTGAATAGAATCTATATAGTATAATGGGTGATCTTTTGTAAATTATGTTTTGGTAAGATGATCCTAATCAGGACATTAAGTAACACTGCCATCTCTTTATTGTACAAAACAAATATGTTTTTATCTTCCCTTTTCCTGAGCAAACATCTTCCCCACTAGCAGAAACTCCCAAGAATTTAAATGTAAAATAGACCTAATTACTTATCCAGGACTATAGTATTTTAAATATGAATATGACAAACTGCCAAGACTTTTCAATGAATCAAAAAGAAAACACTGAATGTTTATACTTAATTATCTTGGACTTTACAAAATAATAATCTAATAAAGAAGTTAAAAGTATATCTATTTTTTCTAGGTCACAGATATGTTGAACATAACACATAACTAATGCTATTTGTGAAGGATGTGATCATCTCTTATGGTTAAGAGAACAGAACCCAAGATGAACTGGGGTTAAATACTTTGTGACACTGAACACTTAGAATATTACAGTTTTACTTTGATTATTAAAGAGATAATGTATGCCTGCATAATATGTTCTCAGAATGATAGCTACAACATGAGAGTTTGTGGTTAATTTTCCCTGAACTTCATTGTTCAGTTTACTTAACAATATTATTGTCCTAAAGACAGAGACTAACAACCTGTCTTTAGAATTTAGGAAGTTTTGCCTGAACAGAAATATCAGATAATGAATTTTAAATACTCTGGGGAACTTTAAATTTACTTATACTTTGTCACCAGTATATGTAGCATGCATCTTTTTAAAAAAGTTTTATTAAATAAAATGAGTGATTAAAGTATAGGATCCTGAATATTAATAATATAAAAAATATTATTAATAATAATAAAATTATAATTAATAGTTATAATTTTAGTTTTTAAAATAAATAATTTTAGTTTATAATTTTAGTTTTTAAAATAAATAATAATTTTAGTTTTATAAACTAATTATAATTTTAGTTTTTAAAATAAATATTTAGGTGGTTCTAAGATAAGAAGACTTATCTCTAAACACTGGTTCATCTAAAATTTGTAAACTGCATAATATTTATAGAATAGTAAAGTCTAAGGAAGTCTTCCTTTCATTGAAATAGTATATCAAAATGATACTTTGAATAACAAATCTTAAATGAATGCCTGAGAATAATTTTTATTATTTATTTATTTATTTATATTGAGGTATAGTTGATTTACAATGTTGTATTAGTTTCAAGTAAACAACATTGTGATTCAATATTTTTATAGATACTCCATTTAAAGTTATTATAAAATATTTGCTATATTCTCTGTACATTACATCCTTGCAGCTTATTTATTTTATACATAATAGTTTTTACCTCTTAATCTCCTCCCCTTATCTTGCCTCTCTCCCCCTTCCCTCTCCTTACTGATAACCACTAGTTTGTTTTCTATATCTGAGAAGAACTTTTAAAAGGCAATTATATCTGAGGGAAGGAAGGGAATGAGAACAAGGAGCCAAGATCCATTGTATTTTAAATGTACTTTCCTATATGACTTGAACCTCAATGGAACTTGTGAACCATTAATTTCAATTACACTGAAAGCCCCAAACAAACCCCAGGCACTGTAAATCTCATTAATCTTAAATACATGGGGACTGGAATAAATAGACTTTGAATTAACTCAATCTAAATTACCTGATATTAAAACATAATTGGAATTCAGTTGCTTTACACTGCTTGTCAGTCTTTCAGGCAGAATAGATTGCTATATCTAGCAAGGCTTATTACAATTTTATCTAATTTTGAAGTTTCAGAGTAATATTTTTAAAAGGAACAATTTTGAAATTGGGAAAATAAGGGCATTTCACTGATGTTTCTATCTAGTTTCTTAAGATTTAGGGACCTTTAATCAAACTTCAGCTCTTTAAAAGGGAATTTTTAATGTGAGTTGGTTCAACTAAACATTAAATTCCAAATGTAGACATGTCAACTGCTAAATGTATCCAATAATATATTATTTTTAGTAAAATTATAATTTCCATATTTCTAGGTCTCTTACTGCAATCATTTCTATAATGATGAGGTAAAGTATGATTTTTAATGTCTACTTAATAAAAAGAATGAATATATAATAGTAAGAAAAGGAATAATAAACATGTTGCTAAGCAGTAAGAATAAAATATATGTTGCTAAAATGAGACCACATATTCCAAAGACAAAGATAATTTTGAAAAAGTCTGCCACTTTTTGGAAGTCTGGTATCATTATCACTATCTACTTAAAAAGTCACTGTGTGAAAATATTACCATAATAATTTTGTGTTATTTTTACTAGCCTTTGAAATATTTGATTAGAATTTATGTAAGATCTAAGTGTTTGAGAGGTACATTTCATCAGGGCCATTCTTATTAATATCCTAATTTTAAAAAAGTATTAAACTAGGATAAATGTTCATGCATTCTATGTATCTCCAAGTTCATTTACAGAAAACTGGGAAGAATGGATAGCATACAATTTAAGCCAATCCACCTTTAAAATCTGTAATATACACATGTAGCATGAGAATACTGATACCTGAGAAGAAATGTGCTTTGAAACCCTTCTTGGATACAGTATTGTCAGATTTGAATTCAATTCTCATATTGTTGAACTGAGATGTGATCACTTCAGGCACTTCAGCACCACAAAATTTGCCATGCAATTTAGACTCAGAAGAAAGACCACTCCAAATCTCCACATAATTGTATTTGCAAACCTAGAAATAAACATGGTTACTGTAATCACCAGATGTGAGAGCATCAGATGATTGACATTTACTTTTTTAAAATTTACTATGTTTTTCCCTCTTTACTCCTGTGGTAGTCAAACTGGACTTAACAGGTACAAAAATCAAGAAAAGTGTCCCAATATGAAACAGAAGCCATGATAGACAGATGAGAGAATTTTGCTCCGAATAGCCCCAAGAGATGTATATACAAATGTACGCTTGTATATATGTATTTACAGCATACATATTTTCCAAAAAATACAGACTTAAGGAAAACTGCGATGAATAATTGTTTAACAAAGCATATGATTGAACTCTGGGCATGATGTGTACTTTGCAATATGTCAACTCAGATTACTGGCTCTTGTGATATTAATTAGGTGATAAATAAGCAAAATGTTGCTAGGAAAAATGAAATAAGTTTTCTATCTACTTTGTTACAACCACAACTTTTATTTAGAGAGGGCTCTGACACAAGATGGGATAATGTTACCAAAGCTAAAGTTGTTTGATATTGACTTTTCTTTTAGATATCAGTAAAATGAATAAAACAATGAAGTTATAACTTAACCCAGTATTCTATAAGTCAAGATTTTGCTCATGCTTTTATTTTAAATATTCAAGACTTTAAACTATGAAAATGCACAGAATTTTATTAATAGGATTCCACACAGTAACCTCATCATAAGTTTAAGAATTCCAGGATATGTTACAGTGTTTGTAAAGGCTCCTTCCATGAATAAAGACTGCTACCATGAGAAAAATGCTTTCAAACACAATGCCCCATTTATTTTAAACCATCTACCCTTCTTCCTCGTAAACATAAACGTTTATCCTTCTTAGGAACATCTATCAATTAGTGAATCAAAGTGCCATTCTGCCACAACCAACAGCTTTAGGGAAACTGAGAAAGTAGAAGCCATTCAATACTAAGCTCACATTACATTGAAGAACTGGCAGGGAGATTCCCATTTTCAAAACGTGTTGCTCATATGAAAGCTGTTCTAAGATTACTATAAAAATACATTCTTAATTTTAATATTTTCCCAAATTTAAGATAATTATTAAAGAAAAATGATGTTTCATGTGGATAAATTATGTAAGAAATATAAATTGCAGTCTTTTCCATCATAAAGCTTACATGATGTAAAGATCTCAAAATGAGCTCTAAAATTGTATAATTCTCTGAAATATCAGTGCATTACACTTCATATTTTAATTTCCTTTAAGGCAACACAAAAGTCTGCACTTCTTTTTAACTCAAAACCATAGAAGTGCCTTGACTACTACAAATAAAATTTTTAAAAAATGATTAAAAGAAAGAAGGATAAGTGAGAGGGGAAAAAAGAAGAAGCAAAGATACATACACAAAGACAAAATTACGGTATGAAACCTACAAATATTACCAACAATTATTGTCCAGGAGCACAGATACATTATATTTCTGTTCTCTCAGTTCTCTGTGAGTGTTCAACAGATATACATCAAAGACAAAATTATTTTTGAGTGAATTTTATCATACTTCTGGATCTCATTCATTTTAAAATAAACCCAGGAAAAAAAAGTTGTTGGAAGAAAGGATGTGGGAGTTAGAGAAAAGAAAGGAAAGTAGAAAAGCTGAAATAGAACAAACATTTATTACATTTTCTCTGGACTTAATGTTGCCCGATCACACAAGACACAGTTCTAAAAGTTGTCATCTCTAGGCCTGACATTCCATTTGAATTTGGTGTATATGTACCAGCACATAGGAATTCTCAAATAAATGATTTCATTTGTTTAAAAGTGATCACCAGATAGAAAACTGGACGTTTACTATGGTAAGCTATAAAGGCAAAGGGAAGATAGTGTCAACTAAATACATGTTTTATTGAGGTTAAAAAAATTTCTTTCTTCTTCTCTATCTTTCTCACTTTATCTGTGAACTATAAGCAAACTCATAATGAAAAACTACTTATATAATGAAAATATACCCATTTCCACAAGTGAAATATACCAGGTTTTCCCAAAAAGGTTATTTTGTTATAACTCAATAAGTGAATTTTGGTATTTTTTCTAGAAAAATCTATATGACATTACCCTAATATTTTCATAGTACATTAATAAATCAGGAAAATGCTGGGGGGTAATTTTCAATCTCCCAGAGACAGTCTAAAATATCATCCAATGCCAGCAGG